>NW_013665964.1:0-6180 GCF_000517525.1 Limulus polyphemus | reverse complement strand
TGAATCATTAATTTTTAGCAAAAATACTTTATTAGAAATTCTAATTTTCTTCTGTACAAAAGACTTACAATATTTACTGAAAGCTTGCCAAATATCGTGAAGATACATAAATCGTGTCGTATCGGACGATGTATCGATACAATCGTACACAGCTTAACGATATGATACTCGTATCTTATCACTGTATCGCCACACTTTTACTATATATCTACAGATTTTCTCAGCTGATACGTGTAGAAGAGCAAGCAGTAGAATCTTTTGCAATTCATATTATTTATTTTGTATATTTGAAAAACAAACCATTACAAATCTACTTTCAGTCTTTTTTTTTTTCTTTGTCAAACTGCATATCGTATTTATCATTTTGGAACGTAGCTTTAATTTGTGTGTAAATAGCTTCCAAACCACAGTATATTTTGCAATGGGTTAAAAAAAACTCTTGCAAACAAGCAAATAATTTTGTATTATATTCATATGTGTTAAAGATAGATTTCAATCGAAGAAAATGGTAAAATTCACAAAGTATTCAAAATAATTTAAAGGAAGCGATTACACGTGGAGTTGATAAAATCAAATTTTAAATCAGCCTAACGTAATGAAATGAGAAACCACAACGAAAACGTTAAAACATCCAGAACGCTATATTATAACCTAAGTAAGGCTTTGTTTGTTCAAAATGAAGTGTGTATCAATATGTCACATATGAAGTTATAGGCTCTTCACTAGCACACCATTGGCACACGTCGTATCACTCTGGCCTCATTATTCTCCCAAAACACCAGTGCAGCTGAGTTAAGCCTAATATTTTGATTGATGTTGACCTTTTAACCCTGTTTTAGAACTAGGTTTTGTAAGTTGGTACTCGTGCAACCTAGCGTTTTTGAAGAAAGTGTTACAATAGAAACTAGAGGAGCACTCAGTAGAGCGCATGCCTCCGCCACGCAGCGTTGATCATATTCGGCTCTCAAAAAAATACGGAAATGTGTCCGTATGTCTGTCGTTGACACGGACACGAACTGTTTTTAGCAAGACAATGAGAAATAATATTTTACATGTGTCCACCAAGTTTCATTAAAATCCGGTCATTTTTGACTGACTTATAGAGCAAAGATAGTGTGAAAAATTGGTCCCCATGTTAACAGATAGGGATTTTTAGATTTTCGTGACCTTTCTATGACCTTAACCTCTAACCTTGGCCCTCCAAAAACGAATAACTTCTAAGTTGGGTTATAGTCCAAATGTCTATAAACCTTCGTCCAAATACATTCAGCCGTTTTTTGAGAAACCTTGATGACAAACACACACACACAGGGGGAAACATAACCTCCATCCACCTTTGCTGGCAGAGGTAATATCAGATGTGTGTGTATTACAGCAGACAAATGTGTTGCAAATAGCATTACTATTATTCAGTGATATTTTGATACCGTATGCGTACAACTTAAACACTGTTGTGTTTTAATTTCATTATAAATGCACTGCGAAACGCAGAGCTTTTCCAATTATATTTTAACTTCATCATTTTTTAACACATGACGCCTTATTGCACCTCACATATACAGGCCTAGTAACAACCGATCCAAAAAATGAAGAATATTCTAGTAAATACATATATTTATCAACTCTGAAATGGAATTTTATAATCTTGAATATGTTTTTTTAATATTTATCCACTTGAGCTATATAGGTGAATTTTCAACTGCACAAATATTTTTACAGCTGCACAATTTGTGAACAATTGCACATTAGGAAAACCCCCTGGTGAAACAATGGTATACTACGTTATGTTCTTATTTCCAAACTACCAGTTTTAAATACATGAAACATTAGTAAATGCAAGAATAAAAATATATTATAATCATAACTCAAAAAAAGTCGCAAACTCATCTCCAAAGTAATCTTAAAACATAAATATTTAATAATTATAACACTTAAAATAACTTCAAAAGCATTAATTTTATAAAGAAAGTAAACCTCTGATACGGATTATACCTTTAAAAGTTTATAAAAGAAACTGTAAAACTTTAAATAAAAAACTATTTATACTTACCACCAAAAGGATGAAGTGGTCGGCCGAAAGGGGGCACTCGTGGCATAAACCTTCTGTTGGGCTCTGGATTATCTAACTGTAAGCCTAACATTACTCGACACGAGGGGGCGTCGTGTGACGTCATTTTCCATGCGATACCACTAACTGTTACCAGTACAATACCGACACCTTTTTTTAAAACAAAATTAAATTAGCATTTTTAAAGCAGAATTCATGAACTACAAATGCTAATGCTGATAAAATTAATCAGTCTATAATTTTAGTTTCAAAACGTATATATAGATTAGAACAGTGTAATAAATCACTGGGCTGTGATATAAATGAATGAGTTCAGTAACACGAGGATTCAGTTGAAGTTAATGGAAGTGTCCTAACTTTTTACTTGAAAAAAAAAGGAAGAAAAGCCGCAACTGTAAACCGTATTCAATAAATTAGTTTCATTAGACGGCCAGAGGTAATAATGTTTTATTTTCACACGTGTACTACAGAACACTGGAGATGACTTTTGTAACCATACGAAGATATGAAGTACATTCATTAATTAACTTCTGTAATTTTGTACATATATTACACTTTGCTAAAATTCGTTAAAAATAAAAAATGTAAGGCATACAGGTAAAATCTTTAAGACTGGTGGCATTTGCTTCTGAAACGACTCCTTTACAAAGTGGAACTTCGTAAGAGTTTTGTTTTAATAGGCTATATTTAGCTAAATACTATGTCTCTAGGAGAGACTGGGAGCAAAAACCTGCTATAAAAGTAACGTTTTTGACAGTTCCGGTCATAATCGGAAGAATTATAATTCGTATTGTCACTATCGGCTGCACGCGTGTACTATTATAATTCAAACACACACGACGCCTATTGTTAAAACATAAGAATAATATTAACCACAAATTACGGTCCGATTTTACTGTATCACGTGATCTCTACTGTAGTTGAGACCAGAGAAATGACTTCTGTTAGAAGTGGCCAGGTGGTTAGCGCACTCGACTCGTAATCTGAGGATCACGGATTCGAATCCTCATCCCACCAAACCTGCTTGCCCTATCAGCCGTGGGGGTGTTATAATGTGACGGTCAATCCCACTATTCCTTGGTAAAAGAATAACCCAAGAGTTGGCGGTGGGTGGTGATGACTAGCTGCCTTCCCTCTAGTCTTACACTGCTAAATTAGGGCCGGCTAGCGCAGATAGCTCTCGTGTAGCTTTGCGCGAAATTCAAAACGAACAAACAAACTCTTAGAAGTGATTATTAAGGTTTCTTCCTCTTCACTTTTTTTTTGTTGTTGTTCTTAATTTTGCGGTGACGTGTTAAGAGTTTTGATGGACTTTTCTACAATATTGATTTTTCGTTGTGCTTTCTTTTGTTGATTCAGAGTTATCGTGTTTTTATTGTTTTTTAACTTTTTCTAGCGCTCAGTTGATAGATCACATTTGTAGCTTTGATTTTGGATATGAATTCTTAAATATTCGGGGTTCGATCCCCATGATGGATGCAGCACATACCGCTTATTGCATTGCATTGAGCTTAACAAGAAACAAACATGGTGTTTGAATATTGGATACAAATTGGTGACGTATTGTCATGACGGAACACATCACTTAACGTTAATTGAACAGATTTTTGTATTTTCACGGCCCCTGTTGGATCGCTTTGAAGAGCAAGTGGGTACCGTTTGGTGGGAGTGAATTGTGTTACATATTAACTTCCTGCAACTTCATCAAGTAGGCGTTAGGTGGCCTTCTTATCACGATGACACTGGTGGGTTTACTCCTGCTGGGTTCGTGTCAGATTGCTTCCACAACAGTTTTCTAACGAATTTCTTTCTACCGTATTTAGTTTATAGTTCGTGACTTTTGCCCCAGTCTGTACAGAATATTGTCAGATTAAGATCGATTAGGTTAAACCCGTTCTTCTGCAGGTTGTACATTTCCGGGTAATGATAAATTACCCTAAAATGTACATAGAGACTGCGCGCCCGTTGCAAATGTGCAAACTACTTGACGGTCGAATATGCTTCTATTATTTTTAGCTGTTATGAAGGTGTTGGAAATGAGTCCTCCAGCGGTCTGACTAATTGCGGTGTAAAAGCCTGACTATTTATAAAAAGTGGAGATCTTGGGAACGTGTCTTCCAGTCGTCTGACTACTTATGGAAAGTGAAAGATGTTGGAAACGTGTCTTCTATCTGTCTGACTGTTTAAGGAATGTGGAAAGTGTTGGAAACGTGTCTTCTATCTGTCTGACTGTTTAAGGAATGTGGAAAGTGTTGGAAACGAGTCTTCTATCTCTCTGACTGTTTAAGGAATGTGGAAAGTGTTGGAAACGAATCTTCTACCTGTCTGGCTGTTTAAGGTGAATGTGGAAGGTGTTGGAGATGAATATTCTATCTCTCTGACTGTTTAAGGAATGTGGAAAGTGTTGGTAACGAATCTTCTACCCGTCTGACTGTTTAAGAAACGTGGGGGGAGGGGGGTGTTGGAAACGAGTCTTCTACCTGTCTGTCTGTGGAATGTGAAAGGTGTTGGATACGAGACTTCTACCTGCCTGACTGTTTGAGGAATATGTTAGAAAGTGATGATGCTTTCCTTTCTTCCGTTTCTATGAACTGTAGAATAATGTTTAACTACAGTTTGTTTTACAGATCATGATCCAAATGACTTTTGTGTTGGACGAGTAAATGTACAGTTAGGTAATGAGTGAGGCGTATTGTTAACTGATCTCTTTAGTTTATTGTGTTATTATACATACATATGCTGGTTAAGTAAAATGTACAGTTAGGGATAGAGCAAGGCATATTGTTAAGTGATCTATGTACAATCAATAGTTATTGTGTTATAATATTCGTGCACAAAGTAAAATTTTGTGGCTAGTATAACTTGGGGGTTTGTTAATATAACAGTTAAGTTCCATTTTCACACCCACAAAGGTACGGAGTTAACATAAAGTTTATACTCTTGAAATCCCAAGAAAGTATACCCTAATTCAAATATAACCAAAAATATAAGGGGTTAATATAAAGCTTATACATCCTGATATTCCAAAAATGTAAAGCTTAGTTAAGAGATAGGTCATAAATTATTAAGTACGAATCTTAGTTTTAAGATTAACTTACGAACACTACATTTAGAAAGAATGAAGAGTAGAATTGCTCAAAACGGTACTATTTTTTATGTAATGCATATATCACTACAAATACTTGGTGTGCTGCGGTGGATACTAAGACGTCAGCATGTGACTAAACTGTTACATTTTCTGTGCACGTCTCATAACCTTAGACACCTCTATCTACAGTACCAAATAAAACATGTTTCATAACCTTAGACATCTCTATCCACAGTACCAAATAAAACACGTCTCATAACCTTAGACACCTCTATCTACAGTACTAAATAAAACACGTCTCATAACCTTAGACACCTCTATCTACAGTACCAAATAAAACACGTCTCATAACCTTAGACACCTCTATCTACAGTACCAAATAAAACACGTCTCATAACCTTAGACACCTCTATCTACAGTACCAAATAAAACACGTCTCATAACCTTAGACACCTCTATCTACAGCACCAAATAAAACATGTCTCATAACCTTAGACACCTCTATCTACAGTACCAAATAAAACACGTCTCATAACCTTAGACACCTCTATTTACAGTACCAAATAAAACATGTCTCATAACCTTAGATACCTCTATCTACAGTACCAAATAAAACATGTCTCATAACCTTAGACATCTCTATCTACAGTACCAAATAAAACACGTCTCATAACCTTAGACACCTCTATCTACAGTACCAAATAAAACACGTCTCATAACCTTAGATACCTCTATCCACAGTACCAAATAAATAAAGGTCTCATAACCTTAGATACCTCTATCCACAGTACCAAATAAAACATGTCTCATAACCTTAGACATCTCTATCTACAGTACCAAATAAAACACATCTCATAATCTCTGACACCTGTACCTACAGTACCAAATAAAACATGTCTCATAACCTTAGACATCTCTATCTACAGTACCAAATAAAACACGTCTCATAACCTTAGACATCTCTATCCACAGTACCAAATAAAACACGTCTCATAACCTTAGACATCTCTATCTACAGTACCAA
>NW_013665963.1:664931-668050 GCF_000517525.1 Limulus polyphemus | reverse complement strand
ACTTCCACCCACAGTCTGAGTGGGGTTGGTAACAAAAGTGCAATTGGACACTGGGACAGGAATTGGTAAAGTTTTGTAATTGTCGCCAAGATGACTGGGATGTCTTACTCCCTCCACTGTTGATGGCCTATAGGACAACAGAGCATGATGCCATTGGATACACTCCAGCAAAGTTGATGTTTGGTTGGGAATTTTGGTTGCCAGTGGATTTGTTAACAGGATGCCCACTTTATGAAGAGTTGCCTGAAAATGTGTCAGAGTTTGTGAAAGTGTTATCGGAAAGGATGGATGATATTAACCATCAAGTGCATTCAAACTTGAAAACATCTGCTGATTCGATGAAGTTATCTTATGATAAGAGATCTACTGAAGTCAGCTTTTTACCAGGAGACAAGGTGTGGTTGCATAATCCAAGGAAGACCAAAGGGAAGTCTCCTAAGTTGTCTTCTCCATGGGAAGGCCCATATGACATAGTGGATCGTCTCTCAGACGTGACTTTCCGGATATTTGTTCCATTGTTCACTTCATCCCAACTGAAATATCCTGGACCGTGATAACACCAATGCCTGTTGGCATGCACCAGCTTTGGCTTACCTCGCCGACCACAACTGTGCTTGCTTCAATTGTATCTTTAGTTGTGGCTTGTCCAAGGCATCTACAAACTGATTTCTCAGCAACAACTTGAGGAGATCCTGTGGTGCAGTTGGATAGGCCTTGCTTTCTGCTCTTCTGTCCATCCATTCATTTCTGCCAGTAGCTCAAATTGTGCTCTATATGCTTCCCACGGTGCCTTCCCATCGAATTCCTGTGGCTTCCTTTGTACTGGATCACTCCTATTACTGACATTCATATCTGGGATGTGACTTCTAATAGGACTGAAGATGTCTGCATTAAGGTTTAGGTGCGGGGTCTGGAAGGGGCTTGTCATTGTTTGGGGCTGATTAAGTTAATGGTTAATGTATCCTCCTTTGTAAAAGACAATAAATCATCCTTTAATGTATTCAATTCGCTTTTAAATTTACTAATGTTTTCCGTTTGTTCTTCTTGTTTCCTTTCTTGTTCCAGTTGCCACCGCTGTTGTCTCTCTTCTTGTTTCTTTTCTTTTTCCTCCAACAACTGCTGTTGTCTCTCTTCTTGTTTCTTTTCTTTTTCCTCCAACCACTGCTGTAATCTCTCTTCTTGTTTATTTTGCTGTTCGAGCTGCCACTGTTGCAGGTTTTCTTGCAACTGCTGTTGTCTCTCTTCTTGTTTCTTTTCTTTTTCCTCCAACCACTGCTGTAATCTCTCTTCTTGTTTATTTTCTCGTTCTTCTTGTTTCTTTTGCTACTCTTGTATTGCTGCCATCAAGTCTGCTAAGCTGTAGTTTGATTTGCCGCTTCTCGTTTCCATTTTTTTTCATCCCACTTCTGACAACAATTTGTTACGCCTCCGTTCGTTAGTTAATTTTCCGTAAAAATTCTTTCCGAAGAAACTTTACCGATACAAGTCCCTAGATCATTCAGGAAGTGACAGGATATTTCTAGAAGTCAATGACGTGTTACTAGCCTCACGTGACTTCCGCTGTCGTAACAGTATGGAACACTGAGTTTAAACAGTCTGATAGATCAGTTCTGCCTAAGCAGTTGAAGATGTTTTTGTTGTTGTTGTTCTACAAAAAAGGCTCCCCAGTGGCACAGCGGTATGTCTGTGGACCTACAATGCTATAAACCGGGTTTCGATAGAGCACAAATAGCCTTTGTGTAGCTTTGTGCATAAATAAAAACAAACAAATCTACAAAAAAGTCAGATTTATATTTTATTTTATTTTTTGCTGTATCCACTGCAGAGAATCAACCCCAATATTTTTTTGTAAGTCCACAGACTTACTGCTGTTCCATCGATGGAAGATATAACATCTAGTAGGCATGGACGTCCACAGAAATTTTCCCTGCAAAGACTGCGTCGGTTTCTTTGATAACCTGCTGCCGGTATTACGTGCAGGTGGCAATGTGTCAGGGTTCAGGAGATGTCGGCAAGACCGCGTCAGTCTCTTTGATGACTTGAGTGAGAATTGCCATGCCCAATATCCAAGAATCCGCCGTGGTAGCGACATTTTCAATATTTAGTTACAGGGTCTAGGGATTTTAAGTTTGTTTGTTATGGATTTCGCGCAAAGCTACACGAGGGCTATCTGCGCTAGCCGTCCCTAATTTAGCAGTGTAAGACTAGAGGGAAGGCAGGTAGTCATCACCACCCACCGCCAACTCTTGGGCTTCTCTTTTACCAACGAATAGTGGGATTGACCGTCACATTATAACGCCCCCACGGCTGAAAGGGCGAGCATGTTTGGCGTCACGGGATTCGAACCCGCGACCTTCAGATTGCGAGTCGAGTGCCCTAATCACCTGGCCATGCCGGGTGGTTTTTAAGTAAAGCTTCTGACAAACCTGCAAATTTTATTAGAATTAAGAATCAAGTGTAACTAAACCATCCGTGACCCGTTGGGTCACCCACTATTCAGAGGTTATGAATAATTCAAGCTAATTTCAATATTGCACCGAAATGAAGGTTTATTTTGAAATAATTTAATTAAATATGTCAATCCATTCGTGTTATTCATAATTCCAGAAATGATATTTGATTGTTGATCGGGAGTAAAAGGAAAGACCATTTCATTTTTCAAAAAAGTGAAGTCAGAGTTTTCTGGTATTGTAATGAATTAGTTCATTATGTTGTGGTCTTTCCTTTTAAACCTTCTACAAATAAGAAACAGTAACACTTTATTTTTTCTCTGAATTACCCATCATTACCAAGGCACATTATTGAGAAATTCTTCAAGATCTTGTTTTTGTCATCTTACGCCTTTTACATATAGATAAGTAGTGTGAAATTATGAAATGAATAAAACTTGTAAATTCATATACATATTGTTGCGTCAGCGAGGTCACGTGACTAGTATCACGCCACGTCCTTCTAGAAATATCCTGTTCCTTCATGAATGCTCTAGCGCTTACTAGATATGTGTTAGTCTTGTATATATAAGACGGTCACAACGTGACGGAACAGTGTATGTGTAATTGAACTGCGGACAGAGTATTGTTGAGTAAGAATATTGTTGAGCACGTGAGAAGTTCGTTGAA
>NW_013665963.1:634223-664828 GCF_000517525.1 Limulus polyphemus | reverse complement strand
TTTACGGAAAATTAATTAACGAACCAGAGACGTAACAATAATGAAGATGGGAACATTGGCAGGGAAATAGATTTGAACAAAGAAGTTTCATAAAGAGCAGATTCTCATGCTAGAAATTTTCATAAAAATGACCTGAAAAACAGTGCTAACTCGGTAACCCGTGGCCCGATTTTAACGAGAAACTTCTTTTATTCTGTTTCTATTATCATTTCATTACAAATATGGCACTATTGTGCGCCATTTTTGC
Source organism: Limulus polyphemus (assembly GCF_000517525.1). Classification (NCBI taxonomy): domain Eukaryota; kingdom Metazoa; phylum Arthropoda; class Merostomata; order Xiphosura; family Limulidae; genus Limulus; species Limulus polyphemus. The sequence goes on along the minus strand of NW_013665963.1, from coordinate 664,581 downwards.
TGTATTTAATTATAGACAAGCAAACAAACAAACACTCTCAGAGTTTTAGTAGTATATAGATAAGTAGTGTGAAATTTTGAAATGAATAAAACTTATAAGTTCATATACATATGTTGGATGAATAAAGAAAGACATACGTTTCTCATTTTCCAGGAGGCAAGTGCCCCCTTGCCTCCCTGCAGACGCCCATACTAGGAGGGGTGATCGTCATGTGCCCCTCAAACAAATACAATAGTGTGTTTATGAATGTTTGTTTTGTTTTTTAAGTTAAGCACAAAGCTACACAATGGGCTATCTGTGCTCTGCCCACCACGGGTATCGAAACCCGGATTCTAGCGTTGTAAGTCCGCAGACATACCGCTGTGCTACTGGGGGGCAATTTTATGAATGAATAAAGATTGTTTTCTTACATTTTACAGTGCTTCCAGTCTCTCTTTCATTCTCAGAAATTCGGTTAGTCAGAGATTCAATACTATTTCTTAAAAAATATCTGTGATTCAGTTATATTTGCCATTTAATATGGCTCGAATTTCAAAACGTGGATCTAAGGTACAAGAAACCTTTCTAGTGCGAGGCTTTAAGTAAATAACATTAATACTATCTGCTATTCTTTCAGATATTGTAAAATGTCAATCAAAAGTTCCTCATTTTTATGCTTTCAAGCTCTGAAATTAAAAATTGAACTTGAAATTATTTTATTGCAATGTTTATAGCCTCACTTTGCAGATATGTGGAAACTACATGACATAATTTTATAAGTTTATCCACAGTGACTAGGTAGAGGAAAAGTTTAAAACCTTCTAGAAAGATACGGCTTCACCAATAGTTTCATAGTCAAAATTACCATTAGCAACAGATTATAATGTAGACTTCACAACAGTAATCATGCTGAGAAGTACAGTATATATTCTTTGCTTGGTCCAGTATGTTATGTTCAATGGCTGCACTCTGCCAATTCTTTTAGGTTGTAGTTGTTGCTGAATGCCCTTGAAGAGACCATATCACTTTGTTTTGCCTTCAATAGATAATGCTAGAACAGCTTTTAGACTATTCCAAGAAAAAGTATTATCCTTTATTTTCTTCATTCATGTGTCCACAACTCAATGTACAAGGTAGTGCTTATGATATGTGTTTATAGCCAAGTGAAATGGTAGAACAACTATTGAACCACGTAAACTATCAAATGAAAGACCGTGCTTTTGAAAATTATTCTACACGTAAATGAACAACCCTGCTGCCATCATGTGAGAGCACACTACAGTACTTGGTAAAGCTTCAACTACTTCTCCATATTTACTGACATATATAACAAAAAAGAAAGATATTCTTGTTTGCTGCAATCAGATCTAGATCGATGAAATAATACTGTCAGGACTAATTTCATTTGGAGGTGAAAGCGAGATGCTATAGTGCAGGGTATCCATGGAGATTAGCATTGGCTTTTTATAGATGTACAAGTAGACGTGAAATTGTGTTTGAAATTTAGATGGCATCAGTGATGTCGGTAATGTCCAAAAAACTTATTAAAATGTGAAAGTGGGTCTAGAAAATTTAGTGGCGGCAGGATACATTTGAGTCCCTAAAGCTCGACGCTATGGGTGGATTTTCAATTTATTCTGGAGACATGTTATATCTAGACTGTGGAAACTAGCCTCTTTATAATTAAATTACCCATTTATGCTAAAGACAATGCCATGTGTTTTCTACAAGAAAAAAAAATTATATATTTGTTCGCTATTTCTATAATTTCTTTCAGTTTAGCTTGAATACAGAAAATCGCTCATGTAAATTCATTTGACTTGAACTGATTCTAGATCTGCCTTAAACTTAGTTCACTAGTTGGAAATTAACCAAATTTTCTTGATTTTAAAGTTAGCTCATGGTGTATCAGTATAGAAGGGTGTCTTATCTGTCAGAGAATTGGATAATGGTCCTGGGTTTCACCACCCATGTGCTTGAGTCACTGTGAATGATGGTCACGTAGTTGAGGAGTGACGTGTGTAACTTGGCTTTGTGTGGTATTATTGTATTTTTAGTAATGTAGTGGGCTATATTTATATTATTTTAATGCTTTAGTCACTAAATGGATTTTTTGTTTACATATGTAATGACTGATGAAGTGTAGAAATTTCATAAAGATTTAAGTCTTTGTAGAACATCGAATCTTCGTGTAGTACGCATAAAACTAATAATGTTGTACATGTATATCCAGGCAAAAGTCATATTCTGTTATAAGCTATATGTTTAATGTTGTAATTTAGATTTTAGTTTGGAGTTCCAGGTCGTAATTATGACGTTAAAATCAGCTTAGGATTTAATGTCAACTTTTCTAGTACATTTTCAGGATAGAGTATGAATGCGAGGTCACCAAAGCATCAAAGAGATAGTTAAGAACATTTAGAGTTGTTTTCTAGCAGCTAGCATAAACCAGTCAGTGTGTTTACGTTTTGGATCTGTGTTAGTTGTAATGCATATTGAGTTACTTAGTACATATAACTTGTAAACTGATTTATTACATTAGTATGGTGCAGTTAACACCACTTGTAATCGTGGTTGGAAATTCAGCACAGTGTTCATGTTTGTAAAAACGTGAAGGTTGAAATAAACTACTTTGGTATTGCTTACGTGGGCTGTACTATTAATTCTTTTAACCAGAAAATTTTAAAGAATCCACCAACGTAAGAACAACGTTATAAATACCACAATACAATATAAAAAGGGCAGACTGAGTAAGTGCAAAACTTTTATTACAGCATGTGTGTGATAATGATGTGGGTGGTGGCAATTAATGTTAGAAGGCCTTGTGTGTTGTTTCTTGTACATTTTTATTTTGGTTTTCATAATGAATGGTGAAATACAAAACTACAGACCAGCCATTTCATATTTAGCCATTCCTGGGAGGCACTATTCCCATCCTATATACCCAGTCTTTTAAACTTTCCTAGCATTGAAAACAGAATGTCGTCATTTGAAAATGTATGTTTTCTTGATCCTGTTTAATTATTGTCTGATTAAAATCTATGGTTTAGGAAACAGGTGGCTGGTTAAACTGACAAAAACTGCTATCATAATAAAACCTATAATGTGTACATTACAGTTCAATGAAGTTTCTTGATAAAAACAAGTTACAAAACAGAAGTGAATGTTAACTAATACCACTTATGGGTTATCATGGTTACAATTTTTAGGGAATGTATTAGTATTTAGTTAAGTTTGAGACTTACTTTATTTAAAATTTTGTGAACATCAAAAAGGTACCACTTATGATGTGCATAACTGTTCATATGATGTGAAATACAACACTGTAAATTCAATGTTTTACTATGTTAAGTGATTTTCACATTCTTTGAAGCTGTTGCACTTAACATTAAATCACAATTAGTTACTGAAGTTAATGTAAACTTTCAAGTTTATATATAAACACAAACTTAATTATGTCTACAGATTCACAATACACTGAACCATAATGATGGTATATATTATTATTTGGTGTATTACTCCTTTGATCTCTTTAGAGCAGGACATCTGGTTAACATGCTGTTATAGAAGTCACTGATGGAAGTGCATGGAATGTTCCTTTGCATTCTCTGTAGTATGTTAGACTATTCCACAGGTGGCATGATTGCCTCTTCATCTATGTAAGTCCAAATTTGAGCTCTGAGCATGCCAAGGCAGGAGTTCTTGTCTTCTAATTTCCTGTTTCCTCTCCTGGTTGATTTTTACCATGTTGGTCATACACTTGAGATCATCATCCTGCAGAAACACAATCTCATGGCCACAAAGTGTATTCCTAGTGGAATGCCATAGTGTATTAGGATCTATCTGCTCTTTTATAAGTCAGTGTGTTACTAATTTTTGCCAAGTCTCCAATATTACTAGAAAGAAATGCCACCCAAAAGTTGCATAGATTCACTCCTCATGTTTTGTTTTTTCTTCTAACTGTTGTACTTTGGTAGTGGTACTGTCCTCAGTTCTTTTTTTAAATGTACTACTGTTGATTGCTGAACAACTCAAATGTGAACTCACTGGTAAACAACAATCTCAGTTGTGTTTGTTCATCTCAATATTTCAATTACTTTTTTAAGGTTTTTATGCAGCTATAGTGGATTGAGATTGCAACAACTCAAACAGTTCTTACTCTCATCAGGATGACCCTTGGACACCTGCAAATGGAGCCAGATTTTTATTGGAACAACTCCTATCTTCTAGGAAGCATATCCAGAGATCATTGATGAAAAATGTGAGCTTTCTTCCCTGACTGGGTTTGTCTTGCATACAGGATTCACCGATATACATGTAGCTTTACTTCAATGTAACACATGATATAACCTTCACTGTCCAAAATGATAGTTATACACTTGTCATGAGATACTTCCTTCCTGATGGCTATGCTTTCTCCAACACACATTCTGGGGAAGTGATACTGATGGGTTTATTTACATAGTCAGTAAGCTGGTATGGTACTCTTTGATTGTAACCAGTCAACAGCTATTTTAATATTTTGTGAGCAGCCGTATTTTCTGTGGGGTGACTGGCATGTTTTATAATGCTTTTTACTGGTCTTTGTGTGTTGTTTTCATATTCATTTGTGGGTATGTATGTATAAACTAGGGAGTTTCTAGGCATCTTGTACAAGACATGTACAAATAATAATCACAAACTGTTACTTATGTTATTCTTAAAACTAATGGTTCTGTCAATTTCTGAAATTTTACAGATGGCAGATTATGAAAATACAATAGGACATAAATGATTCTTTAGAACACTTTATACCATATTGTGAATGGAAATAAGGATGTATTCAGAAACTATATTTTTGCCACTTTTTCTCTTGCAGCACTTTCATGATTCAAGTGCTTGAAACACTCTCATACATTTGTAACTAAAAACATTTTGGCTATTTTACTCGTGCTATTATCTCAACTTTTTTTACATTTTACAGAAAGAGTGGTATGATTTTATATTTAAACAAGTTTCCTTCCAATCACTTTATGCAAGAAATTAAAAAAATTACAAATACACTACCACCTGGATATTCAACACCAATATCTTGTGACAATAATGTAATTAACTTCATATAATCAAAAACCATATTATATGTGTTCTTTCAATTGCACAAAAATTTATTGCAACTGTTTTTAAGGAAGTGGTAAATAAAATTAAATATACACACAGTGTAGATGTGGCTTTCATAACACATACAGAGCTCAGTTTCCCTTATTACTTGTATAATACAGTGTGTATGTTGAAAATGAATTATGAATTTATCAAAATTAGCCAACTGCAAAAGCATACCATATTCACTAAAAGAAACCTAAAAAAAACCAGTATTATTTACAACAGCATTGACATATATATATATATATATTTATTGTTCAAACAGTTAAGTCACATTCAAGATTTTCTGATATCTCTTCATTAAATACATGGATCAACATGTGCTTTGGTATCTCTGAGCCACGAACACGAATTGTGTAACAAGCATTTTCCACCTTCTTGAGGCTTTGTCTTAAAGTCTGAATTTTTCTGGTGAATTCCCTTCCTGGTGTATTACCAAATGATAGAAAGGCATCATAAATGTTTTGAATGAAGTGACATAATTGAAAGGGTTCTTCTAGGTTCCCTTGCCCAACGCTGTTGATACATTTTCTCATTAACTCGCCAGTCAAGTCAGCTATACCAAGCATATAATCCTGTGGAGGAAGAGGGACCAACACTTGCTTGCTGAGTAGACTGTCTTCTTTACTACTCTGTAAATACAATGAGATAATATTTTATGCTGCAGTGAGATGTCAATTACTTAAAAAGATTTATCAAAAATTAAACAATACTTTAGTCAACAATATTTTCTACAAGTTTGCCAATGTATCTGTTTTACATACTGACAAAAGTTTTGCTTGGGCAAATACTTGTACTTCATGAATGAATTACATCTATATAAATAACTATATTTATACACACATGTAATGAAAGGATTAATCACAAGGATGGTCCTAATTTGCAGGTAAAATTTCAGGTTAAAAATTCTAAAGCTCTCACCAAATTTTGTTCCAATGTATGGAAATATATTAAATGTCAAACTTCATTCATTTCAGACTACATTTAGAGGTTTCTCAATGAGGTTAAAATTTTAGACTGCAGTGGCTTGGTACCATATATATTATGTGATATAAAAATATATTTATTATGTATTATAAATTATTTATTTAAAGTATATTATTATGTTATTGCATGTACAATACTTTAATTACATGATTTTGGTGTGGTTAGTCACTTTTGCATTGTTATTGTTTCCTTTTGCTGTAACTAAAGAGTCTTCTATGATCCTGCACAACTTGAAAGAAGAATTGTTTACTGTTATAATGACATTATACTCCTCAATAAGGGCCACAGTTCTTTCAGCATTGTAATTACTTTACCACATTCAAGTGTTGAATGTGTGTAGTGCTTTCCTGTAGTTCTCTCTGAGCTCCCATGACTTGGGGCCAGAATCCAGAAGGAATTTTGATAATATCTATTGTGTTCTTTGTGACAAAATCTTTAATTGACATGTCCTTAGACTTCCTGATTTCAGCTGGATGAGCTTTGGAGGTTCATCCATGCCTACTTTCTAACTTAGTGCCTTTACTATTGCTCGTTTTATCTCTGTGAATACAGATGAATCAAAGAATGCAAAACCAACGAGTTCCTTGTTGAGATACCATAGATTTCCAGAAATTTTTGGACAGGCAATTATTTAAACAGCAGAATTCACATTCTTATACTTAACAACACATTGTAGGAAGTTAAGATCAGTACAAGGAGCAGAAATGTCATCAGAAGCAGTGAACTGTGCCTTGAGAGGCTTGAATAACAAAGACGCAGATGTCATGGAGTTCTCTTTCCTCACGGCCAGTGAGCTTAAACTGTTAAAAAATCATCCAGATCTTCAGGAAATATACTGTCTCAGCCATCCATCATGCAAGATGCAGTACTCCAGGTGCTATAAAAACACTCCACAAAGAGGAATGCCACCAAGAAATGTTATGGCTAGGTTAAGAAGCTCTCAATAATTATCTCTAGGTTGAGTGGCCTGAAGATATCTTTTAGTAAACTATGTGGCACTGTCCTTAGCTTCCTCTGTGGCTTCTATTACTTCATCATGATCAGCTGCAGTTTCATAACTCAACTTGTACATGTATTTCCAAGATAGTTGGAACCAACTGAAAATTGCACTGTCTGGAACAAAGAAAAGCTTCATACAGTCTTTGAAAACACATGCCATGATAAGTCCTAATATATGATGCCGGCATGCCAAAACCAGAAGATTCTCATTTTATTATTATTCTAACAGCATACATACTCCATTTCTATGACCAGTGTTGGTTGCTGTTGTGTCAAGACAAACTGCTTTTACATGATCACTGAGTCCCCACTCTTCCAGCAAATATGCTACAGCAGAAGCTTGAATCTCTCCAGTGCTTGAAATCAACATTGGAACACGTAGGAGTTGGTTTACTCCTGCTCCAGACAGGATCACTGTTCTTGATACCATTATATCATACAGAATATTCCAGAAGCAAAAAAAGTGACAGCATGGATTATTTACATATAATAATGTGAAACACTCTGAAGTATTCCAAAATATGGTACAATATCCCAGAATTCACAAGAATATTGCACAATAATATACTAGAATATTCCAGGATTTTTTAGAATATTCTGGAAAATTCTAGGATATTCAGAATATGCAGATATAATGTGAGCTACAAGGTAAAACTTCAACAAAATGATGGGGGTGAGAGTATTGTAAATCAAAACCTCAAAAATATATACCACAATATTAATTCACATTTAACTAGTCAGCAAATAAAGTATTACACTTATCTGACTTCAGGCAAGTGATATGTTATAAAGAAATAACTTATACTTAAACTGTATCAAGATATGCTATTTTATGATATTAAAAGACTGTTTGGTTTAGATATTATTGATTAATTTATTTTTGTGAGTGAATATTTTATTATTGTTTAGTTTTTGTTATAATAGGAGTTAAAAGCAGACGATTGTAGGAAGTTGTGTTTATAAGTAATTGATGTTTAGATTATCAAACGTCTCATGCAATACATTGACGTCAAGAATATAGATTTCTAGAAGGTGGGCAGACAATTCAGTGACAGACATGTAAATAGTATGAGATGAGTGGAAACAGCAGACATATAATAGCAAAAAACAGTAAAGTTACAGGCCAAGGAAAAGTTTGGCGTAAAGTTATCTATCATGGAAGTGATAGGCCTAACGATTAACATAGGCCTAGCATTTAATATGTTAGAGTAAGACTAACAGTAGAAAAGGAGATAAGAATAATAATTTATTCCATCAAAGGTTGGTTCTAATGTAACTGAATCAGCCTGAGTGCACTTTAACAAAAGGAACAGAGGATATTTTGAAGAAAGAAGACCAAACGATTACAGTAACTCGTGTCACAACTGTAAGTGAATCACACTCAAAATACTAGTGTGAGAGTAATAAAAAAGATAGTTCAACTTGTCAACTGAAATTCTAAAATAACTGAATAGGCCTAAGTGGACTTTTGACAAGAAGAGAACTATACATATATTGTCTAAATTATGCCTATAATCACTATAGTGTGAAGTATTTGTTGTACATGTGTTTAACTTGTTCCGAATATATATATTATTTTGAAAACAAGAGAAGTGCATGCTATTTAATTATTGTTGAATTTATCGCTAACAAGTCACACACACACACCTACTGTAGAAGAAACCTAACAACAACAACATAGTTTATATTTATACTATTAAGAAGTATAAGTAAAAACCTTTTTATTTTGACAATTGGCAAGATGAAAGAATATATATTTTAAATTCTGACATACTATTTATTTCATTGAATATCATCCTATATACCTGAAAACAGTTTATATTGATTAGTTTCCCAACATGTTATACAACTCAACCAATTGATCATTTCTAGTTTTAGTTTTAAACAATGCTTCAAGTTTACTTAAAACTGTGTTCCTACTGATATATTACTGTGTTTAAAATACAAGATCTTAAGCTTAAAAGTAAGCATTAATAATAATAACAGGAATCCTTCTACTTCATACTACAGGGCATATTAATGAAAACATTAATGTTCTTTTTTACCCATAGTGTTAATTTCAAATCCGATTTAATCTTCTGAAACTTACGGTATCATTTTCTTCATGGAAAACAAGGTCGGCCTGAAGTTCCTCAAATCCAACTAACCTGTTGTCTTTCAAATAATGGTAGAAACTTACTGCTTCAACATATTCTTGAAGACCTTTTGGGACAGTAACTTAACATCAGTCATGTATATATCAAGGTTTCACAAGCATTTAAAACTATACCAGTTAAATTAACCTTTAAATGTAGGTTTTAAGTTAACATAAACCACTTTTATAAATATTTAGGCTTTTGAACTTTTTTTCATTCTTATAAAATCTTAACTTGAGAAAAGTTTATTAAAACAGTATATTGTTGAAAATGTTGGGTGGGATACAAGATTCATGAACTTGCAAGCCAAAGCTTAAAGAATTTACTAAAAATTCCTGAAAGTAAAATTTGTCTACTATCTGAAATATTCTAAAATAACTGAAAATTTTAACTTGCTATTTTAATAATTCTTGTTTCTTAGCAACAATGAAATTAAATGAACACATAGTTTCAAAACAAAAACTCAAGTAATGAAATATTTTATGATCCTCCATTAATAGTTTAAATCACTGAAATTGATAATTTCATCCAAATTAAATCACCAGGCAAATGATTTTTAAATTAAAAACCTTATGAAATTTAAAGACACACTAAATATCAGATCCAAATAAGTATTTTTTTCACTGTTCAGCTTTCTTAGCATTATTTGATGTTATAATTATTAAACAGGTTATTTTGCTACTGCTAATGTGACATACAATAGTGAAAGAGAGTATACAATAGGTTATGAAATCACATTATAGCAACCATTAGACAGTTAAAATAAAACAACAGATATAATTGTTATTTCTGGTACCTGGAGATATGGATCTTAAGTAGTAAAAGATATCTTCATCTTGTAATTGTTCAGCTATCTTTCGTAAATTGCCAGATTGGAGTTCCTTAATTTTGATACTAGCTTCAGACAGCAATTTTTCAGTAGTCTCTTCCTTACAGCTATTTGTACAAAGATAAGAAAGAAATATTTATGAGACAAAAAGGTTTTGTGATTTGTTTTTAAGACTCATAATGTAGGTAAATTAATTAATTAATATGTAAGATTATACACAGACTTTTCTCTACGTAAAGAAAGGTATTTTAACACAGAGAAAAGTCAGTGTATAATTTTACATACAGAAGTTATTATTTTGCTACACTGAAAATATTTCCGATATTTGCTGTCCTCTATATGCAGAAAATTTTTTTTTTCATGACAATCCTTGAACTCCCATTTACATTATGATTAGTGTGCTTCACAGCATCCTTGCATATAAATCATTATGCAACAACCCTCCACCAATAGGAGGTCAACACACCCTCCTAACACGTGACTCCCTCTATTCAATTTTACTGAACTATTACTTCAAGATTAGGCATAAACTAAGCCGCAGTTTTAAGAGGGGAGGAGGAATGGGAAATGTGAGAAGAGGTTAGTACCTGTTGGAAATATATGTTCAGTGTACGAAAATAATAACTTCTGATATGTATAGCTAGAATCCCACATTGAACAGGTGGAGGGACTGGTGCGAGGGATATAGAAAAGTATCCACCAAAAGCATTTGAAAAACACCTTTGAAGTATGACCCCTGTTGGGAGAGAACACACGTGGGAGACTGCACCACTTCTTTACCAGGTATACTCTTCACCCAGTATGGAAATAAGTGTCTCATACACAGCCAGAAAGTAGGAGAAGCACATAAAAAAAATTGTATGGGTTCAAACCCACAAAGTACCAGAAGCACAGTTCCATATAAGAGTAGATAAAGGATCCCCACCCGCTGATGAGAATGCAGGTAAAGCTAAGAAGGATGTGTCCCATGGTGCAGAATTGTTAGGGTACATCAGACCACATGAGGCCAGTCAACTCCAGTCCCAAAACCAAGCAGTATCAAGCATGCATCTTCCAACCAGTAGGTAGGAGGAGGGTCCACACAGTCTTCACCTCAAGTTGAGCAGAACAGAAAGATATACTTACCAAATTTATCTACAAAACATGGCACATGTGCGCAAATCCACAACCATGAACAGTCATCCGGGAACTTGACCTCTGAATGACAGTAGGAAGGGATGTGCCAATGTGGTGGTTCACATCAAATCCAAACCCCATTGGACTGGTTCTACACTGTGTAACATCAGCCTCAGGTAATAAAACTCCTGGAGGCAGAGTACCAGAGGGATAACCATTGTAATGAGCAACATCATCCTCTAGATAGGACCACATAAAAGCTGGAGTGCATGTGCATGCAAATTCAATCTTTGGGACCCATCACACAGAGGTGGAGATCATGAGGCAAATCTACTAGAACAATGTAGGATAAGGAAGTACGAAAAACACGTGTGAAGACTTATGTTGATTGGTCCAGCTCAATTCCAAACCAGCCACTGGGAATCGACATCCAGGTGATGGTAGGACAAGGGATCCCAATCAGAGGGGTGAACTGCAATGTGATAGATCTACTAAAAAGCAACATCATCCTTTGGATAGGACAACACAGAAGCTGGAGCATAATGTCAACCTCTGGGTCCCACTACATGGAAGTGGATTGCCTCTGTAAAAGATACACAACCTCACCCTCTGGAAAGAACCGCACAAAAGCTGGATGCATCATCAATCTCTCGGACACACCACACGAATGCAGAGCACACTTATGAAATATGCACAACATTATCCCCTGGATAGTACCGCACAGAAGCTGAAGCACAATGTCAACCACAGAGTGGAAGTGGATCTCCTCCATTAAATATGTACAACCTCAATCTCCAGGACCCATCGCAATAAGGTGGAGCACATGATATGGGGATCAAATCACTACCACCCTACATCTACTGAAGTGAAAAGATCACATTCAGGAGGACTCCTCCATGGTCCGTCACGCATGGAAAGTGGCAAGGACTCTCATACTCCACTAGAACAACAATTGGAGACAAAAGGTGGTACTAGAGACAGTACAATGGGTGACCATAAAATCCCTATTTTGAAAAGCACACCAATCCTGATTTATTCAATCAAAGGGATGGGCAGCTATCATATCCCCTGCTGCTTTACCCACGTAAGTCCATGGGTTAGTATAGTCTGGAATTGGCATATTAATGAAGCAAATATATCATGAGGAAACCTAATATCTTGTGGAACACCCCATTTTAACAGTTTGCTTTATTGGCCATGGGTATACATCAATATTGTTGGGATCAGCCACCACCCAAAGACAACTTTGTTGGGACGTCCAATACAACCCTTGCCAAGCTACCCCATGCAACATCATTCTACACTAGGGCCCAAACCTATAGAGGTGGAGTGACAGGAATAGCTGGGAGTAATTTGTGCAATATCAACCCTGGATAGAACTCCACAGAGGTAGGAGTGCAGATATCACCAGCAGATTGACCAATATAACCACAGTTCGCAGAATAATCAGATTCAGAACCTTGCAAAATCAATCTCCAGGACCCACCACATGGATGTGGATAAACAGTCACTAGGTGGAGATAATATACCCCAGTATGACTTACTGGTGGCTGTAAATGCAGAATTTGAGAGATAGGAAGTATACCTGGACAGGCAACACTCACCACTGAGCAGGATCCTAAACCAAAAAGGGATATGTCACTGGAAGGAAAAATAAGATATAGAAAAGTTAAATTATCAAGTCACAGCTGCACCAATGTTTGGAGAATGGCAACAGGCAGAAGGCAATACCCAGAGGAGGAAGAAACAGCCACCCAATGCAAGAAGAGGAAGATGAACATATGAGGTGTAGTTCACATGCCTGACTGAAGAATTTCTTCCAATGAATGAGGAAGGTGAGATGTCAGGGGAAATGTGAGGTGCCTGATCTGATGCAACAACACCTGGAACAGATTGTGGGATGATGGAGACAAAGAGAAATATGCCAGTCTAATAAGTTGACAAACCCAACCTGTAAGTGAAGAAGAAAAAACGTCATGTACAGAGGAAAGTTGTCAGGGGATGATAAGGCAGGAACAGGAACCACAGAAGGAGGCCATGTAAGTAATGTAACAATGAAGAGCACAAATGGGACATAGCCTATCCAGATCAGACTGGGAATAAAGGTGGGAAATGGAGGGAAGAGAAATCAGCAAGAAGGTAGAATGTCCCCCACAACTGTAGGAAACTTGAGGGTCGATGGACCACTCCATTGGATAAACTTTAGTGGGTCAGGAAAAGGGATTGGCCAGGTTGAAAGCACCTGGAACATGACATGCAATTAAATGTATCCTTAGCATTTGGGCCCACTAAAGTAGGTCTAATGTTTAAACACAAAGGAAATAGGAATGGGTGCCACCTTGGTAATTGATATAAGTGACAACCGTGAAATTGTCTGAGTGGATCATGATAAGTTGGTTCTATATTGCCAGGATCTCCATTATGTTGATATGGTAATGACATTTCACTCTGAGACCATTGACCAGAAACCACCCGCTGGCTGACACACACACACCCAATCGTGGAGAGAAGGATCAGTGAACAGATACAAATCCGAATTAGGCAGTGGAAGTGGTACCCCCATCATTATGTTGTCCTTATTCAACCATCAAGGAAGATCATCTGTTAGAAATGGAGGAAGGGTTATTGGGGAATCAAAGGGATCCCAAGCAAGATTTCATTGGTCATGCAATGTCTACTGAAGAGAACACGTATGTGCTCAACCCAAGGGGATAAGGGATTCCATAGAAGCCCAATTCTTCAAAAGCGATAGAACCTCGCAAGCAGAAATGGTGTGGAAAACTGAAAGCTCCATCAAATGGAGATGATGTAGAAAAGGTTGGGCCCGACTGAGGTAAGTGTAGAAAAACACACCTAAGTGGACAAGATATTGGGTAGGCATCAGGAAAGACTTCTCCAAATTGAAAATCCAACTAATTTGAGCTACTTCTGTTAATAGCAAACAAGTGTGTTTAGAAGACTCCAGTTCATAAATGAGCTAACAAGATCCAGTCATCCATGTAGTAGTGGAAGCACAACCCTTGAATATGCATAATTTAGGCAAAGGCTTTGACCACCTGATGAAAGATATACAGAGATAAAGCAGGCCTGAAAGGCAAGGTGTAAAATTGATATACAACCTTGTAGTGGACGAACCAAACGTAACACCAGGACCGAAGAGAAATAAGAATATGGAGATAAACGTTCGAGACATATACCATGGTCATCCACGGACCTAGAAAAAAAGCCCACTGAAGTGTGAAAAAGATTTCCATGGTAAAGTGGTGAAGATCCAGAAACGGGTTGAGAGGGGACAAATCGATCACAGGATGCCAGTCTCCAGTTTTCTAGGGGGATGACAAAAAGCCTGAAGAAGGCTGACTGACAGGCTCGATAGCTTGCTATGATAGAAAAGGCTGCACAGTCTCTGACAAATGCTGACTGTAGCAGAATCCCAAGGTAACAAGAAGAATGTAGGTACATAAGACAATGGAAGAGGGGAGAGGAAATGGATGAAAAATCCATCTGATAAAAACTGGATTGCCCACAGATCAGGAGTGAATTCTCACCACAGCTCAACAAAATTATACAAAAGTGCTCCCACTGGACTGGAAACCATCTGATAATCACCAGAACTGCTGGGAACAATGAACCCGATGTTGAGACACACTATGAAATGTTTAACTCCTGGTGGTATGTACTGGCAAAGAATGGGAAATGGGTATGGGACAGGGCAAAGTAGTGGGGTAGGACAAACAAGCAACCAAAGAAAGGGTTGAGTGTTGTCTCACAGATTGCACACATAACTCCAAAAACTCAGAAATATCTCCAAAGACAGACCGGTGAAGCTATCTGCAGGTCCTGAAGATACGAGGGAGATGACTTGTGACAAGACAGCGTCCCTACCAAAGAGATCCCAATAACAAATAAACCATGTGTGTAAAGAGCATCTGAAAACGTCTACACTAAACAACTGCTTAATGAGAAGTGATAGTTCAGTAGAATTGAATAGGAGTCATATGCATCAGAAGGATGTGTCACACTCCTATTGGTGGAGCATTGTTGCTTGATGATTTACATGCAAAGATGCTGTTAATTACATTAATAGTGGGGTAAGTGGGAGTTCAAGGCTTGTGGCATGCAAAAAACGTTTTGCATATAGAGGGCAGCACTGAACAAGAATAGCTATATGTGTGTGTGTGTGGAAGGATGTAAGATACCGTATCGGAATTGTGATTTATATGACCTTAAGAATTGGGTCAGTTTTTTCTTGTTATTTAGATATCATCTAAACTTAACTCCTTTACGATATTTTATCAAGCATCATATGGCTTTTTAAATAGAGCTCATCAAAGTGGATAGTTATATATAAGGGCAAATCATATAATTTCACATTTCTGCTGAACAAATACTGATTAAGCAAAATAGAAATCTACGGATAAAAGTTGATAAACTTGCTGTAGGGTACCTATCGTTAAACCTCACATATCAAGGATACAACCTGCTTTTGGTCAATGGTAAACACTGACATCAGAGAATTGAAAAAATTCCTTACTATTTGCCAATTCCCCAAAAGTTAATTGAGATCCCCATTTTTATTAATTTTCAATAACTTGATTTAGAACATAAAGTGTAAAAATTGTATACTACAGTTTTTAAGAAGCTCATGTTAGCTGGATGTGTGAAACAAAATTGTAAATAATTTAAAAATTTTACCTCTACATGTTCTTTCTAATGAGAAAGTGGAACAATTAACATATGCTATGCGTATAAAATAATAGTACATCTTGAACTGTATAAAATAAGTTTAAACATCTTCAGTATTTGAGGGTTAGTTTATTAATGACTATAAATGTTTGATTAATTTGGAACACAATACTTAATTCAAATTGCCATGCAATATTTTAAATATACTAAACAGAGTAGACATTAACGTAGAGTGACCACACATCCTGGTTTTGTCGGGGCAGTCCTGTTTTTTGGTAGTTTGTCCCAGCATCCAGAGAAAAGTTCTCAGGATGCCAAAAACATTCAAGTTTTATGATGAAAGACATCAAACTGTTAGTCACATTGAATCATGAATGTAATAGGCCTATTCAAATTAATGCTAAAACCTAAAAGTAGTATGTTTGAAAATGTTATAGATTCTTAAATAAATCCATGTATGAAGTAGTCTGTTCTAAGATGAGTTGGATAGAGTGAATAATTAAAGATTTCTGGGATGTATAATTTGACTATTTCTGCTCATCTGTTTTGTGCCTATAACCAAAAAAAGTAATTGAAATTATTTCAAAAACAATGCCAATGTTAATATATTTAGAAATATTATGGAACAGTTCAATAAATTCAAAGTAAATGAAATAAAAGTTAAATTATTTCAAATTTGTAATAACCATTTTGAAATTGGGCAAGGGCTGGGCTGTCCCAGTTTTTTTGGCTTAGAAATCTAGTCACCCTATATTAACACTATAACTTTGTGTTATATAAATTGAACTATTGAAAATAAACTAATGACTGAAGTTTGATTACTTTGAAATAATAAGATAAAATTTTTTATATTGTTCTAGTTCATTGCTCAGATCAGTATACAGATGATAACAGAACTTTAATTATGTTTTGGCCCAACTTATATTATGTTGATCTTACCCAGTAATTCTGTGTAATAGAAAGATTATCCTCTTGCTCTCAATGGTTAAATCCCTACTAGACTTCACCAAATTTTCATATTTGTCATGCTTGGCATCTAGCTCCTCCTGAAACTTTCGAAAAACCTTAACACAAGGTAATGATTCATCCACTTGGTGTTGTAGTTTGGAGAGATCATCTCCATCTTCCTGGATTTTATGCTTCCAGCCTCTTCCTCCCTTCTTCCAAGGTGGACCTTAAAAATATATTTAGTAATAACTCTGAGGATACTACATGAAATTTTACATCTATACATTTTCAAAATAATGCTGACATATATATTATGCCAGACATGCCAATTTCAATTAAAGTATATGGTAATAAGTAGTACTAAAATCATATATATATAGAAAATCATTACTTCTTGGTAAAATATTGTAGAAATATTATTGAACATATATAAGAATGTGCATATATGACAATGATCAAGGTTCAAAAGGACATTGTCCAATACCCTAATCAAGTACTTAGTTCATTGCCACAATCTTTTCAATGTGATGCTATCTTTCAAAAGTACTAAAGAGGTCTCATAACTCTCGTATGAAATTAGTCTTACTTAACCAGAACTCCAACAATATATATATATATATATATAAAACACACACACCAAGATGTACATATATATACCACAGAATGTAGCTTATTTTCACCATAGCTACTTCTAAATGCTCACCATTTTTCAATAAATGTTTCTCCTATGTAAGATTCAAACCTTTTATGCTTCTATACTTCTTGCACATCACTTAACATCTCTCAATACCAAAACTCATATTCAACTTTCTTTTCCAGTGATCATATCTGTCAACATCATTTTGAATGACAGAATAACATTCAAAGCATTATCAGCCACATCAAATATAGTGCAGTACAAACATCCATCAAATCACTAACGTAAATAATGAAAAACAAAGGTCCCAAAACTGCACCCTCAGAGGCTCTTTACAGATTAAAGCAATTATAGAACACATTCATTGACATATTGGTAATGTTTACAAATGAAAATTATACGTATATATCTAAATAACATCAAAGCATTCTTACCACAAATTTACCCCATACTAGACAATTTTACTTTAACTTTTTAAATTTAACATACTTGCAACAAATTTTATTTAAAATGTTTTCTTTACAGGAAATGTTGTTTCCCATAATATTATTACCTTGACACTTAAGAATCATCAACACAACATTAACATTTAGGTTCTAGCACAACAGATGTTCTACACAGTAAACTTAACAATGTTCACAGGAATAGTTAATAAGAGATTTGAAAATTCTGGATGAATGAAGTGTAGTGCAGGATCAATGAAAAAGATGTAAAGAAACTGATCCTCTTACCCCCAGCAAAACATATTTTGGTGACAGCTACTTTGTATAAAGCCCCCAGTCTAATAGTGATTGATGAGGGGAATGATTTAGAAATGTCACTGCAAAAAATAAAACAAAAAAATCTTGCTGTGCACATATGTAATTTAAAACATCTTTAAGCATAATCATATCTCCCCTCTATGATATTAACAGGGGAGGAGACATTTTCCTGAGGTTAAGAGAGCTGATTTATTTACACCTTTTTAACTGATCCTGCACTAAATTTCATTTGTCCAGAACATTTATATCTCTTAATTATTTCTATGATTTGACGCTGAGATTTTTAATTTTTAAATATTTTGAATTTTGATTTTCAAATAAATGGAGTAAAAAAGTGTTATTATCCAGAGATGGTTTTAGAATAACTAAATATGCAAATCATATGACAAAAAGTGGCCACATTGTAAGTAAATGTACAAAACAGGGCATTAACTGTTCTCTTTGAAGTTCATTAACTGGATCATAATATATACATACAATTAAATATTAGTCACAAAGAGTTAAAAATCCAGTCAATACCAATAATATTATCAACTGACCCCTTACAATCAGTCCATTGTAAAATTCTGTCATATATTTCTTTGAATTCTTTTGACAAACACTGTATTGAATATATAAGCAATTGAAGGAAATTGTCAGATGCAATCTCATTAAATGGTTATTTATTCAACAGGCAATAGTCTATTGAAAACTTTTATACCACAGTCTAGCCATAGCAAGCAAATACATGTAGATAGCTGGATATGATAGCTGCACACTGCATATGCTTTAGTATTTTTATAATGTGCAAATACGTGACTTAAATTAGTCTCAGAAAAACAATTATATTAAAAATTAACACATATACTTAATATTTTGTTTTCTACTTTCAATTTTTCAACATTTATATGTAAAATTCACTGAAGATTCCCAGATACCATCTTGCTTTCTTTGAGAGGAGAGAGAGATACACATGGCTTGCAAAATCCCAGACACTTACAGAAATTGAGATGGTGTCTGGAAATCTTGAGTGAATTTTACATTAAATAAAATTGTGTTTTTCTACACACACAGTAATATTTGTGATATAATTAAACATCACAGAAAAGATTGGTACAGTAATTAAATACATATCAAAATAGCTTAAAGGAACTCTAAGTTGATGTAATTCCACAAAAACCTTTAGACTTTCAATGTCAGATTTCCAGATGATAGATGTATGAAGTCAAATGCTAATAAGCAGATGAGAAGTTGGCATTGAAAGTTCTGTGAGATTTAAGTAATAAAGAACATGTGACTGGTTCACCTTCAAAGCATTGTAAACATTAAATCATAGTAAAAAGCAGTTTGTGTATTTTGTCTAAAGTTATAATTTTCCTACACTGAAAACGTATTTCCAATAGGTACTTACCTCCACTAACATAAGTAGCTATTCTTGTTCAGTGCTGCTCTCTATATGCAAAATTTTTGTATGCATGCCACAAGCCTTAAACCTCCAACTCATCTGGAATTGAATGATTCAAAAGTATCTCACATGCAAATAATCATATGACAACCCTCCAACAATAAGAGCGTGGCATACTCTACTGACACATGTGACTCCCTCTATTCAATTCTAACAAACTATCACTTTGAGCTTTGGCAGAAAGTGGGAGCACCGGTTTTCAGTGGGGAGGAAGGGTGGGAAGTGTGAGAAGAGGCAAATAACTATCAGAAATACATTTTTAGTATAGGAAAATTGTAACTTCCGATATGGTACATTACCTCTTCTCATATAAATAGCTAGAATCCCACATTGAACAGGTGGAAGGACAGGAATTTGAAGAACACTCCCAAAGAGAAGATCTTTGGTGTAGAAGATCATACGTGGGGGACCGCATCACTTCAGTACCAGGTAAACTCTTTGCCCAGTGTGAAAAAAGGTGTTGCAAATATGGGCAGAAACCAGGAACCGCCCAGGGTTTGGAAAGAGGATCATATCTGCAAATATGGGCAGAAATAGAAAGTAGCACATCCAACAGGGAGAGATTTATGGTTGGATAGGGATCCAAACCACACGATATACGAATCTCAATCTCATAATACACAAATGGACAGACTGTACACAGCAAGTCAACTACATCCGAAACCCAGGCCGCCGAGGAACCGACATCCGTGTAGGGTTTGGAAAGAGGATCATACCGCCGGCAATTCGACTACAATCCAAAACCCAGGCCACCAGGAACTGACATCCATGTGAGGGTAGGAAAGAGGATCATACTGGCAGCAAGTCATCTACAATTCAAAACCTAGCCATCAGGTGGGGGTAGGAAAGAAAATCACACTGTCTTCACCTGAAGTTCATGAGACTGGAGGGAATCTTGTACCCTCCAACCTATGAATGGGACACATGATAGCAATGTGAGAAATTGATCAATCAATTCAGGAACCTGACATCCATCATCAGAAAGATGTCTGTGTAATGTAAAATATCTCATTCAAAATGAAAATGACATGAGCCACCCCAAGTGCAGTAACATCCTTGGAATAATAAGAACATCAAGGGATATCAATATTAATCTGCAAATACCTCCATCATGACCAACAACATAGATGGAGTAACAAGAGTATAATTGAGTGAGGGAATAGAGACAAGTGTAATACATGTGCTGATTGAACATACAACCTCCAAAGTGGTAAGGTAGAATTCATAATGCACAATGAATACCCAAACACAACTGTGTGGGCAGAAATAAATAAAAAGTTCTTGTAATGAAGTAATAAGTTTCATAACTAGGTAGAAATATGAAATAATTCCACTTCAGAATAACTCAACAAGTAACAAATATTACTACCGTATAATAAAGAGTAAACTTATTAAGATAAGTTAATACAAAGATGTGGAAAAAAATGAAAATAAAACACTTGAAAGGAGCACAAACTGATACAACATGAGTACTGCCAAACGAGAAGTGATAGTTTGGTAGAACTGAATAGAGGGAGTCACATGCATCAAGACAGTATGTCGCATTCTTATTGGTGGAGGGTTGTCGCATGATGATTTGCACGCAAAACACACTGGAATCAATCAATTCCAAATGGGTGAGAGCTTCAAGGCTTGTGGCATGATAAAAAAAAAATTTACAAATATACAGCAGCACTAAACGAGAATAGCTATTAATGTGAGCGGAGGTAAGGTACCATATTGGAAATACACAAGTTGCACATAAACTGCCTTGCCCCTCATTGGATTAAACTATTATTCTGATTCATAGGATTTAATGCTGGTTTTTACATGATAATGCCAGAGATATATTCATTAATGCTTATATATGTATGTATGTGTACAATTTCATTGCTAAATATATCTATGTATGTGTACGTGTTTGTGTTCATTATATTTTACTTACAATGTAGGTTACCATAATAAATTGTTATTACTACCTCTAGCAGTTTTATTACTCTACATGAGCTACAAAATTTTTAGAGCTTCACTGTGTGAAAACTTCATGCTGACTGATTATGTTTTAGTGTTATTTTGATTGAATGGATCTCTCTAGTTTGGTTAGGTTGGAATTTTGTGCAAAACTACACAAGGGCTATCTGCGCTAGACGTCCCTAATTTAGCAGTGAAAGTCTAGAGGGAAGGCATCTAGTCATCACCACTCACTGCCAACTCTTGGGCTACCCCTTTACTAGCTAATAGTGGGATTGGTCATCACATTATAATGCCCCCACAACTGAAAGGGCAAGCATGGTTGGTGGGATGGGGATTCGAACCCGTGACCGTCAAATTGTGATTCAAACGCTCTAACCACCTGGTCATCCCGGGCCAGATTTCTCCAGAACAGCCTAAAATATCATGATTTTTCTTAGAAATGTTGTGTTGGTTGAGAATTTTATCAAGAAGAAATTTTATTGCATATGCACCAAGATATTAATTTATGGAAGAAAAAAAGTTTTTGATTGTAAAATGTAGTTAAGAAGATAGTGTTACTGTTCGTAAAAGTGTTGAGTTTTAGTGCCAGAGTTTAAATAGTGGAGTGAATTTTATATAGTCACTTTGCTTCTCACCTAACAATGTCATAAGAAAAGTAAAAGCATCTGTTTGAAAGTTTAATTACTAACTATCAAGAAAATTAAAGCTAAATGCAAGTTCTATTCAGCTGAGTATGTGACAAGTAATGGATCAGTGATAAAACACATATTAAATTTCCACCCTATATTTCTTGTAAACTTTAAAGGTTTGTTTGTAATTAAGCACAATGCTACACAATGGGCTATCTGTGCTCTGCCCACCACAGGTATTGAAACCCGGTTTCTGGCATTGTAAGTCCGCAGTCATACTGCTGTGTCACTGGGGGACAAACTTTAAAGGAAACGATTAAAGAGAAGCATCAGATCAAACACAACTGAAATCATACTGTCACACTTTTTACTTCTCCCATTACACTGTAAATCTCTTCTAAACAAACCAAGTAAATGTACTGAATTTGATAATGAAGATACTGATAATGTAAGTGAAAAATACGGAAGAATTTAATTATTTTACTCCAAGTCATAAATGCTAGAAAGCTGCATTAAACTGGCATTACTTGATTCATGGATGAAATATAGCTTTATTGTCTCTCTATGCTGTTTTTGCAAACATCACCTTCATTCACATTGATAAAAATTATTATGTTCAAAACTTTTTTCAAAAGCTGTGACCAATCTATAAACTTCCAAGCTGTGCAAGTAGCTAGCTATAAACCTTATGGGCATTAAACTACAGGCACCCAGCAGAAAGTCAGTGTCCTAAGGAAGCTTATAATGTCAAGGTGGTGTCTTATAGCTGAGTATATCAATCATAAAGGGCTAATAAGTTTTATGATACCCATTCCACAGCCAGTCTTTCGTTCATTCAATAACAATAACTAAGCAACTTCAAAATATTTGTTACAGAGTTTTAATCATCAAAGAACAATGTAGCCAATATAAAGCTTCTCTGAAAGTGATGTCCACCACTCCATTCTACCAACACATCCATCAAGTAACGGAAACGTTCAAAAATGCAAAAAACCTTTGGAGTCAGCTTCCAATTGCTGTTTCAGGACATTTTGGGCTTAGATACTTGATGAAGATGTTTAATGGGTTTCAAATTTAAAACTCATTCAATTCTTTCCGCATATGGCACAGTCATATGAAAAGGTCAAAGCATATGTCATTGTACGATGGAAAGCAGGAATTTCTAACCATACACGAACATGCATATGAAAAGTTATAAAATATTCCTAAAGAAAAACATCCAACAACAATACAGCAAGTTATCATCTCAGCCTTTGAGGCAACACATCTGGTCAAGTTATACTACCAAGAGAAAGATCTGAGTGATGAGTTTAGTTAACCCTTCTTACTAGAAGCATCTTAAAACAAACATGTTGTTTGGTCAATAAATTTGTCTAGGAATTGTTACATTAATACCATTTATATGTGCACAGTTTGGCAAATCAGTTTTTTATACCCATTGTGTTACCACTATAACAAGTGTGTTGAAAAGTTGGTGATATAAATAAAACAAATGTGAAAGATAAAAAATTACTTTGACAGGTGAAACTTAAAGGAATAAATGGAACAATTTTACAACTTGTTAACATTGATGCCACAATACCACCTACATGATTTTTACTGTTTTATTAAAGAAAACAAGTATAAAAACAGACTATTTTTTACCTGTGTTTATTGTGCTTTTTGTTGTTAAACTAAATGCCATGAAAGAACAAAAATTCATGAATTTAATGCTGAGGAGCAAGCATAAAAATGTGGAAATCTTAAGAAACTAAGTCACATACTTAGCTACAAAATGCTAGTTGTGTCAGCTGCATAAGTTAGTATATTGTGGAAAAGAAAAGCACATAAAATAATGATGCTTTATGGCCGTACCTCAACACACAACTTAATTATGATAACACTTGATTCTTAAGAGTGAAAGTTTCTACAGTTGCGGTTAAAAATGGATATAAATACAAATTTTCACTTAAAAGTTTTGTTATAAATTACATTGCCTATGGATAGCTCTGAATGTCAACAAACACTTACTTGAAATTACCTTAGGAGAAAATAAAATTTATAGGCAATTGCCAGGTGCCAGTCATAGAGTTTAAGACTCAACATTAGCACAATACACCTTTACAAAACAAAAGTAGATTAACTGCAATATTTTTGTTATTACTTGTAGATCCTGAGTACTAAAAGCCTAGTTGTTGTGAATATTAAAAACATTTTACATGTATCACTTGAAGTTACTCCTGTACGTATATTCAAGTTTTATTTTTGTCATCTAGAAATATATATAAGATCAGAAATTATAATCATGTTTAACTGAGAAGTAAAGCTGAATGTTCACTGTATATATCAATAAATTTGAAACTGTTACAAACAGATTTTTACATTTGAAACAAACATCAAATGTATAAAGTAATTTTTTTACTTTGTAGTATTATCTAGCACGTAAAACTAAACAATCACTAATTATTAAACGTCACATCACACAAACCTTTGTTGAATTATTAGATTAAAAAAAAATTCCTATACTATATGTAATGAATTAAACACAATGTATAAGTACAATATAACAACAAGACTATGTGTGTATATCTCTAAATGATACCTACATTACATGTAGTTCGACTGCACCAATCTGTAGTTATATAATCATTTCATATGATATTACATTATTCTTTTTCTGAGTTATTCACCTTTCACGTGTAGATCAAAGCTTTGACAAAAGGACATTGTAAATCTATTATATTTAAAAGGTAATGCATGGTTTGAAGTATAATAGGTGTTCAGAAATAAACAGGAATTTCTTTCCCATATGCTGGAAATGAGTAAATTACAATAAACCTAAGTCAACATCCATTCAAAATATTCTCTCATATACTTTTCACTTAATTACAACAAATTAGAAATTTGGATCAACAGTCCTTTTTCATTTATATATGTACCAAACTGCTAATGGATAAATTATTTTATTTGGTAACAGAAACTCTAATAACAAGAGTCACATAGAAATTAAAAAACAAAATAGTGTAATATTGCAATTAATCCCACTAATTACTCTGGTGTATCCTATCTATGTTACCAGAAAATGAGTGACTTTACCCACTGTCATCTGACCACATGGTTAGGAAAACCTAACTTCCTTCTGCAAACATTTTAAGTCCATAGACCACAAATTCACCAGGGAAATGGAAATTAGCAGGATACTGCTATTAATGGACATTCTCATAATGTAACAAAAACTATAAAAAAAAATGGACCACTTGTTCATTCAAGACTATCCTTGCACATCCATCCTTGGAAGTTATAGTTTTCCTGCACTGAAAATGTATATCTGATAGATACTTACCTCCTCACATAATAGCTTTTCTCTTTCAGTACTGCCATTTATATGCACAATTTTTGAATGCCACAAGCCTTGATACTCACACCTAACCCCACATGTTTACACTTCATAGAGCTGAGCTTGTAGCATGCAAATAAGCATATGACAGCCCTCTATCAATAGGAGTATGACACATCCTCCTGGTGCATCTGACTCCCTCTATATCTAACCCAATCTTCATATTGACATTATAGTTGGGAGGATGGGTAGGAAGTGGGAGTGGAGATATAACCAGAAATACTGTAGGAAAATTATAACTTCCAATATGATACCTTACCTCTTCTCACATGATAGCTAGAATCCCACATTAAACTGTTGGAAGGACCAGTGCAAAATTTACCTAGATGAGCACCCTTCAGAAAGCATCCCAAGAGAGTTCATGGATCACATCACATCTGCACCAGGTACACTCTTTGCCCATTGTGAAGATATGTGCTGGTAGGATGAATAATCCCAGCCAGAGGGGTGAACTGTATGTAGTATATCATCTCCAGTCCAAAACCAGGCAGCAAGGGGAAATTTTCTTCCATTCTGCAATAGGAGGAGAGTTCACACCATCTACACTGACAGAACACCATCGCCATACTCTCAACTAAATGGATATAAACATTTTTCTAAACTGAAAATGTGTTTCCAATAGATACTTACCTCTTCTCAAAATAGCTTTTCTCCTTCAGTACTGCCCTCTATCAGTGCAAATTTTTAATGCTCATCACTAGCTTTCCACCTCCCGCTTCTGCATACCCACATGTAACTTATTATGCAGTA
This sequence comes from Limulus polyphemus, assembly GCF_000517525.1. NCBI lineage: Eukaryota > Metazoa > Arthropoda > Merostomata > Xiphosura > Limulidae > Limulus > Limulus polyphemus. The sequence goes on along the minus strand of NW_013665963.1, from coordinate 638,213 downwards.
GCTCTCCACCAATAGGAGCATGACAGAAGTAAGCAGTGAGAGTGAGATACCATCAGAGAGTCCAGACCAGACACAGAAGGCAGTCAGGATCAGAATGGACATAAAAGTGAGAAATGGGGGGAAAAAAAAAGTGGAATTACCCTACCTAATAGCAGAAGTCTTGGGCAAAAACAAGCAGTTAGGGAAGAGGAAAACATAGGAATTGTGGAACACTGCTGGCGACAAGCCAATAATATGAAGAATAGAGATTTGAAGGAAAGGTGACACAGGGAACAGGACAACACTGAGATTACAATCTGGGAGAGACACAGGGCGGGGAGGATGGGAAAGGGAAAATCAATGAAATAACAAAGACAACACTGGAGATTGAAAGACAGACACAAACTTAGTAAATCTAAATGTATAAAATAATGCAGCCCAATAGCCGGCAATCAAGGAAACTGACAATTCCCTATCAAATAGCCAAGTGAAAAATGCAGTCAATTGTGGTAGAGTGACCAATAACAGAAAGTATTCCCTTTATGCTGATAAACAAATAAAAAGGAAGGACATACAGGTTGAGCAATCAATGAAGCAACACACCTGGAAAATCCAGATTGTCTGGCGATGGACTGGACAAAAGTCACACATGAAACAGGAAGGCAGGAATGTATGCATGATGCACGTCTGATTGAGATTTCAAAGGAGCATGGGAGACAATGGCAAAAGAAGGGGAAGAGATACCAAAAGCTTGCACAGAAGTAGAAACCACATCTGAGCAGGCCAAAACTGAGCCACTAAGAACACATGACACAGAGTGGTCTGAAACAATGAAAGATCCCTAGGAAGAAGACAAACAGGAACATATGCATACAGGTAATATCCCTTCCAGTTTTGAGTGAGAGCATCTACAGCTACTGCTAAAGGATGAGGAATGGTAGACCAAAAATGAGGAAGATGTGTAGCAAAAGTATTCATATCTGGAAAACTCAAATGAGAACAAAACTCCCAAAATACCCATGGAACTAACAATCACTGTCAGGAGAATCTTGTAGGGCTGAGATAATCGTTCCACAATCAGATTCAGGGCACCTAGAATATGACATGTAAACAATCTAATGTGATGATTGTGGGTCAGGTAGAGAAGATTCAACATTTGGAAACAAAGATCTTGTGACTAGATACCCCCCTTGTATGACAATATAAGACACAACCATGGAATTGTCAGAGTGGACCTTCACTGAACACCCACCACACATCCAACAAAAAGTGAAGCAGAGCATGATGAACTATCAGCTACTCCAAGATGATGACATGTAGGGACAATTCAAACCCCTCATTGTAAAGCAAGATTCCAAACCTTTGAAATCAAGATAAGGGAAGAAGATCTATGAATTGCATAAGCAAGATCTTCAGATGTAAGATGAGGAATACTAACCCCCAACCAAAACTGATCCCCCAAAATGCTGGGCATGAACCACAATATCAGGTGAAGGAAGGAAAACTAAATACTGGCCCCTAGATTCTTCACCTAATAGGACAGATTATGAACCATAGGAAACATGAGATAAGAATAAAACAGCACAAACCTGATCAATTAATTCCACAAAGGACAAAGGAGATCTGGGTAAATCCCCTGATATCACTCGTGACAGGAAAGCATATTCAGAAGGGAAGGGGAATAGGCTGTCCTAATTCTTGTCTTCCCTGTCAGACACCCCAGGAGCAGGCACATTTCTCATCAAATAATTGCCATCATGTCCTCAGCTGATAATTGGAGTAATCACCCCGATAGTATTAGTCAGGAAACTCAGCTGATAACTGGAGTAATCACCCCGATAGTATTAGTCAGGAACTCAGCTGATAATTGGAGTAATCACCCCGATAGTATTAGTCAGGAACTCAGCTGATAACTGGAGTAATCACCCCGATAGTATTAGTCAGGAACTCAGCTGATAACTGGAGTAATCTCCCCGATAGTATTAGTCAGGAAACTCACAGCAGCAGTAACAGCTGTGGCAGGTGTAAGTACCAGAAACTGCAAGTGTATAGTGGCAAGTCCAAGAACCAAAACAAAAAAGTTGACAAATGTGCAAGTAAAAATAAGCAAGTCTGTACAGTACTGCTGCCAATCAAGAAGTCATTAATAAGTGAAAATGTGGAGACGGTGCTAGTTACGAGAGGGGTTGTGTCATGCTTTTATTGGTGGATAGCTACTGCATAATCATATAAATATGGATATAGAAAAACTGGATGTGGAAGGCTAGTGGCGAGCATTGCAAATTTGTGCCAGTAGAGGGCAGTACTGACCAAGAAAAGCTATTTTGTGAGTGGAGGTAAGATATCGTATCGAGATTTTACACAACCAAGATGATGCCTGCATGGTCCACCACCCCAGCAGGTAGAAACTGATAAGTACTCAATTCAAATGGCTGAGATATAGAATAGGGATGAAAAAAAGACTTTATTAACTAGACCAGCCAACCCACATGAGCAGCCCCTCAAAGAAGTAAATGTGTGTGCATGTGAGATGTTTGTTGGGATGAAGTCTAACCCTATAACCTCTGGTACCATTTTTAAATTCCTTTCTTTATATAGTACCATGTTACATTCAAAATTTAATTAAACAACTTTACTATCAATACATATATGTCAATGAAATTAATATTATAATGTATGTTATAATTTGAATTTTTATGTTATCTACGTTTTAATTACTTTGTTTCAAAGGAAGTGTTTCAAAAATTACTTAAACTGCAGTTTTTGTGTCACGTGATCCACACACTATGAAAAATCCAGATTTTAGCAACAGTTCACTATTAGCCACATATGCTGGCAATGTAGATGAATATCCAGATGCTATGTACATGTGTCTGAGGACATTTGATATCTAAAGTCTGCAGCTGTGTTGTCTGGGAAACAAATATAAATTTTCCAAACCTTGACAGGTACCACGCTCACCTTCTATACTTTGCCTTTAGATCTACAATGTACATGTAATTATTTGAAACAAGTGTATATAGTTGTTAGAAAGAGCTCAGTTTACTCTATAATTCACCAATGGTTAATTTGAAATTGGCATACAATTTTCAAATTGAAGTAGAAGTAACTGCCATTTGTATTGTTATCTGCTTGATTGAATATTACACTTATGGTAGTTTCTTACCTAAATATGCTACAGTTAGAGAGACAGTTCAATTGTATTTAGGTCTTACTTTTACATTTTAGTTAATTATGTATTATTTACATTTTAAAAATCATACTTGAAAGTCTTAATGATTTTTATAAGTTTGGACTGTGAAAGTGTATGAACAATATGGTATCATTCATGTGTGCAAAGCTTTAGTCAAACGAGTCCTTGTATTACATGTTTCCATTTCTTAATTAGAAACATTTCAATGCAGTGTGCATTAATGATAATAGGTAGAGTTAGTGATATTGTAGATAAATGGAAAATAAAACAAACATTTACCTTAAAAAAAGCTCTTGATATTCATTTAGGAGGTCCTAGAGATTATGCAAATGAAATGTGAAAATTTATTAAATAATAAATAGTATTTTTATACTGCACATAAAAATCACCTTACAAGTGAACTATTCAGAGTCCTAGTGCAAATAACTACATTAAATATGAAGTTATTTATTAAAAATAGCAGAAAAAACATATTTTTCTGAAACTACATACTTTTAGGAAAGGTTTTTGCCAAATTTCAAATAATTTCACCCACTAGTTTTATTTTTGTAGTGAAATACAATGAGAGCAACATTACCTTCTCTCTGAGAGCGTAACTTGAGGTTCTATGGTTAAAGCAATTAGTCATCCACATAGACTGTGAAAATGAAGAAGACAAGGAAAGTCCTTAACCACCCAACATTACATATAGAGTGCAGAAGCCAGACCAAATGGAAAAGCTCAGAATTGATATACACAACATAGTCACAAGTAAATAGACACCACCTTTTCAGAAAAAAGGAAATTTTTCAGTCATATTCACATGAATTGATATATTT
>NW_013665963.1:621301-633370 GCF_000517525.1 Limulus polyphemus | reverse complement strand
AAAAATCAGTTAAATGACGAAAAATTAGGTGTCTATTTACTTGTGATCACTCAGTGTACTTAACCTTTGTGGACAAAAACAAAGGTAATGTCTGGATGTTGGCAAAATAGGGATGTGAAGGTAAGCATCCCAGACATCTATCTTGGTCATCCAAATATCTGGAGTAAACACCCTCCAAAGAGTGAAGAAAGACACCATGGTGAAACAAGGAAGGTCAATGAAACCATTGAGATGAGAGAAATCTAAGACAGGATGCCAGTCCCCTGACTTCTTGTGAACTAAGAACAATTGGTAATGGAAGCCAAGAGAAGAGTGACAGACAAGTTTGATAGCATCTTTGTGAAGATCTCAAACCACTTTGGATAGATGCTGGCAAGAATGTGGATCCCAAGGAGGGGGGAAAGAGAATTAGTTGTGGGAATAACAAAGGTGAGTTAGAAAATGAAGGAAGAGTCATTCGAATAACACCTGAAGCATCCAAGAATTTGTGGTGAAAGTGCTCCACAGGTGAACAAATATGGCCAAACATGCACAACCATACCAGAACTAAGAGTACAGTCACTGGTATCATAAATGGCATGAGACCCAGTGATGAGCAATCTGATGGCTAGCCACAGAGACCTGGGAGAGAGGGACAGATAAAGGGGAGGAAGGAGGAGGGCAAGATACAGGAACAGGAGCAGGCAAAGGCTGCAAAAAACCAAGAAGGAAAGGAAGGAGTGTTGACAAACAGCTTCCATCCTGGACTCCATTGAGTCAGGAAGACCTCCAAAGACCGGCTGGCATAAAAATGGAGCCATACAAAGGTTACACAAATAAGAAGTTAGCAAATGCACATGAGTTGAAAGAGCATCCCCACTCAGAAAATCCCAACAACAGAGGAGCCAAGTTTTTAGGAAAAATGCAGAGAAAGACAAGCATACCTATGTAGAAAACAGGTGGGAGTGAGTACCCACCAAAAACCCCTTAAAGTAATGATGGATAACCTCTGATAGGAAATAGATAAAGGGGTGATAATGCAGGAGGGTGGTGAGGGTCAAACAGAGATGGGAAAATTGGGCCTGGAAAAATCTCACAGTAGTATCAGGGTCAGATCCTCACACCTGAACCAAAGACTACATTTTGTGAATCTAGAAAAGAAAATTCTAAATGATAATACACTAATGTTTACGAAATAGAGGACTGAGAGGGATGAAGTATGCTGATCCCAGAAAGTAACTGTGTTGGAAACTAATCAGCATGGACACTGATATCTAGATAAGGTGGAAAAACAATGTAATCAGAGGAAAAGTAGCATGTAGAATGGAAAGAAAGGAATCATATGACACTAAGACACAGTAGATACAGACAAAAGGTAACATAATTGGGACACCTATCAAGGAAGGTCAAAAAAGGTCTGGAAGCATCCACAGTTGTGATCCTGAACTGCACAGTAAAAGGAGGAGGTGGGAACAGGCTATCCAAAACATCATCATCCTGACCACTTTCTCCAGGAAATGGTATGTCTGGTCTTGGATAAGGAAATACAGCAGGCCTCTTGATGGACTCAACTCATAGCAAACTAAGACTGAAACCTCCTCAACAGAAAGAGTGGATCACAAAGCCTGTGAAACTGCAGGTTGAGGTTCAGTGCCAGTAGTAACAACAGTAGTAACTTGAAATTGGGAATTCATAATCGAAAAAAAAATGAAGCAAACATGAGCAAAAATTAAAAACATCTGCACTCTAGTATGTCAAATCAAAAAGTGAAGATTAGGTTCTACAATATAGAGGGTGTTAGCTGTATCAGGAGGGTTTGTTGCACTCTTATTGATGGAGAACTGTCTCCTGCTTAGTTCCATGCTATATTACAGCTGTACCACCTGTAAACACATGGGGGTAGGTGGGAGTATCAAGGCTAGCAAGAATTGCTCATTTAGAGGGCTGCATGGCACAAGAAAAAATATCATGTGAGAGGATATAAGGTGTCATATCAGAAAAAGTAAATTCCTAAACCCACTATTTTCCAGGATATAATCAATCCCCTTCTTAAACTCCTATAAACACTGGCCTTCACTACTGCTAACAGTAACTCATTCCATAACTCAATTATCCTGTTAGTAAAATAAAACTGTCCTCTCAACTGGAGCTTAGTCCATTTTTCTGAATTTTAAGCTTGTGTCCCAACTTATTCCCCTCAGAATACAACCAAAAAAGAACTCAGAGGCATTTATCCTATTGATCTCCCAGATAATATTGTAAAATACCAGTATGATCACCTTTAACCCTTTTTTTTTCCATGGTTTGCACAGACTAGTAAAAATAAAATAAAAATTACAGAACTTTCAGGTCCAAACTGTCATTTTGAAATACACTATACACAGGTTTTATTGACACACACACAGTTTCCAGTTCTTGAAAAGTTCTTTCTTAGGTGGAAATGCAGCAGAAAACTTAGAAAATGTTTTAAAAGGGAATTGTGTGGGAAAACCATGATATACAATACCGTAGCGTGCATGGGATCAATCCATTAAACTGACCCCATATTGAAAAAGGAATGTTGAATATAATTCCAAATTTATATATGTATCTACACAAAATGTGGCAAGCTTTTAATAATATGTACAAGTATACAAAAAATCAAATGTGTTACAAAAGTATTTGTACTCAAGATATGTTGAATAGCACCCTGTAAAAGGTCATGGGATGTGCATTTTAATGCCTACTCCTGCACAAAAGATTAATGTGCTCAACTATACAAGCGGTCTCAGCAACAATGTGAATATTTTCTTTGTTGGCATGGTGACATATCATAATGTATGTTCAGCAGCCAATATGTTAAAGTTGATTTGTTGTCCTATAAGCAAGTTGAAATAACAGGTTAAATTTTAGTTACCTGCTTTTTAAATAAACACATTAAACGACTTCACTCTACAGAGATAAAGTTTTGGATATTAACAGGCACCCCATATCCTCATCAAATGCACTATACACAAAGAGTAGAGCTAGATGATTAGAGAAACTTGCTACCTTTATTAATCACTAGGCTCATCAACTGATTAAATTCAAGTAATCAGTTATTCTTACATGAGACTAATTATTCTATAACCAGTTTGTTATGGGTATTTTTTTAAAGAGTTTCAAACTACCCTAAATTTGATGTTAAAACCTTCAGGTACAACAATTTAAGATTATGCTAATTTTCTAATCATAAACCATTGTACACAAAAATGTATCATATAATGCAACATAGTACACAACTTTTAAGAAACATATTAAAGCTGCATTTATTTGGATATACAAGGTTACAGCTAGGCTATTTTATCAATCAATTAGTACTGTGTTCCTCAAATAATGGTACATAAAAGCCAGCAGTTCAATAGGGAAATAAAAACAATAAAGCTGACTGCAGGTGCTGCCAGACAGTTGCTTTCCCTCTAGTCAGCAGTTCAAGAAGAAAAAAAATAAAAATGTTGGTAGCAGCTAAAAAAATATATGTATTTATAAAATAATAATAAAAAAAGGAAGTTAGCAGATGATGGTGCCAGCTAGTTGCCTTCTTCTAGTCAGTAGTTCAAAATTAGTGATAGTGGCAGAACGTATATTTGGTGACAATGAACCACCCCCTCCCTCCTCAGAATTTTAACATGACCAAACAAGCACTCACATATAAGAAGTCATCAAACCAAGAAGTGTAGTTGGTTAGGGCTTGATCAAACCACAAACTGTGTTTAATCTTGACTCAACTGGACAGAGATGGGTGACAAACCCATCTTACTGCAGGAGGAGGGCACACCAGCTATTTGAGGGGTGATCTGCACTACACAAACAGTGTCACCCATCCTACTTCCCACCGTACTGTGCTGTACACGATCAATGACACTCTCTAAAGTCCACCACCTCAGTGACTAGGAACCAGTAAGGGGCAAGGATCTCCTGTGCTTCACTTGAAGAAGAGGGAGAGAATTTGCATTAGGAAGACTGCAAGAAGTGCTCAAAAAGTCCATCAGACATCTGCTATTAAGGTCCTTTAATGTAGACATTGCAAAGGGTTACCATGAAACACTATTTTTAAAAGCCAGCAACAGTGACCCAGAGAAGTGGGCAGTCATTTCCCTGGTACCAGTTTTTTCCATAAAAGTTCATGGAAGGTATGGTATGGATTGAGCAATTCAGTAATATTAATACCATAAGGAAAACTCTAGGGTTTTGCGAAACACCCCATCTCAACAGTGGACACAGGTAGAGTCAGGGTAGATGAACTGGGCACTTTCTGTTACCCCCCAGCCTGATGCAACATCAGCCACATGGTTGGATCCTATAAAAGGGAAGAAAATGTACTTACCCTTCTCAAATATGATGTGTAAATTGATGAACAGTAACCAGAGGAAGTCAAAATCCCACAGGAGACAAAACAGCCAGATGAGAAAGATAATGAGAGATGAACATGTGTGGAATCATCCACATGCCTTCCTGAAGGATCTCATCCAATGGTCAACAAAAGTGAGATGTAAGAGAGTGAGACAAATTATGAATCTGATGTAATGAAATGTGAAGAAATCTGACATCATCATTATCCAGGGAAAAATACACCAATCACAGTTCGAAGACCTATCCTACAAGGGTAGAAGGTGAGAGGTCCTTGAATGAAAAGGGGTCCCAAAGTAGAAACAAATGATGAAAGGAACCCCAAAAAGGAAATGTATGTGTCAAATAACACCAAACAGCCTGAATTAAACAGAGATGACGATCTGGGTATGAATAAACATGAAGGTGAGAAATAGAGAGTAAGATAAGAGAGAAAGAACAATCATCTTCCCAAGCAGCCAAAGTCTTAGGAAGAAAGGCCCAGTCAGGATAGAGAAATAAGCAAGTACAGTGAAAGAGTGCAGTGACCACAGGAGAGAAGGAAATATATTCAACGGAAGATGGTATAAAGAACATGAAGCCAACGGCTCAAACAGAGCGCATGTAAGAGCATGTAAAACCATATTCAGATACCAGTCAAGCATGGGAGTAGGATGAGAGGATTGGTGAAGAAGGATGAATCTGAAAGTGGAGAGGACAGAGGAAGAAAAACCTGCTGGTAACAAGAAAGGTGAAAGTTAGTTGCTGATTAACTAGCAACAATAGAAATTGACAGTCCATGGACAAACAACTATATTAAAAAAAAAGTAGGCCACAGTAAGACAGCCCAGAGCAAGGAAGTGGTGGATCAACCACAATGACAAATATGAAATTTCCACTGATAGATGGACAGAGGTAAAGGATGACAAGAATGGGATATAAAAAGGGCTAAACAGCCAGAGAGGTCAGCCCTGCATGCAGCATACTGGAGAAGTTCCACCAGTGAAGAAAAAGAGACAACATTCCTGAGTGAAAGAGAGACGTGTGGTTGGAGCAAGAGAGAGATGGAACAAGGAGGGGGGAGCCTGGATGGCAATTGGTGAAGCAGAGGAAACCAGGGTTTTGCCAACCAATAAGGCACCACCAACAGGATACAACAAGGAGAGTTGCATATCAAATGAGGATATGAGGGAGAAGAAAAATGAAGGGTAGGTATACAGAAAAAGGTGAGACCAGTCCTGATTGAGAGCATCAATCACAATAGCCAAAGGATGAGGAACTGGGGAATAAAAGATAGAAAGTCTGGTGTTGAGAGGAGTGGCAAAGGAATCAGTGAGAGGTGTGCCCAACTGAGAGCCAACCCAACAAAAAACCTCAGGGTGGAGAGAACTCTTTGTGGGTAGAATCCTGTCTGACAAAGAAAGGGGCAATCCACCATCAAATTCAGAGCTTCTAGCACATAACAAGCTGCAAGATAAACCTGATGGGAATGGGCCCAAAACAGCAAGAGTCCCGGAAAAAGTACCCCCCTGATGGCTGATATAAGAAATGACCATAGAATTGTCAGAGTGATTCATGATCAACCAATCTACAAGAAGAAGAAGAAAATGGGAACAGGTTCAATAAACATCGAGTAGTTTGAGTACGATGATATGGAATGAACACTCCTCTGGAAGCCCACTTGCTTGAAGTCATGTTATCATTCAGAGCCAAATCCAAGCTCACAGAGAAGCATCTGTGAAGAGATGGAGATCTGATTAAGGGAATAGCCAGGGGCTGTCCACCATGGTATTGGCATGGTCAGGTGTTCCACATATAAGGTAGGCTTGATAAAAGACTTGACAAGACAGCCCAGCCAAGCAGCTTCTTGGAGAAGAATGCAGGAGTGAGAGAAGAAGTCCTCCCAAGAATGTGTGGGGGAGAAGCCAATCATCCATTTAATAATCAAAACTCAGTCCCAATCCATGAACATGGCAGGGAAATGTTCCCAAGACTTGGACACCATAAAGAGACAAGAGTAATAGTCTGGAGTGGTGATAAAGACTTTCTCAGTGGTGTTCTTGACCAACAGATTTGAGACCACATCCTTGAAATGCTGAAGATAAATGGGATTGAAGGGAGGAGGAAAAGAAACCAAAAAAGTGGAGAGATAGGCCATATGTGAGAACCTGAAGAACTCATAAATAGGTTAAAAATGGAAACCAAAAACTGTTGAAGAAAGACAGATGGTCTCCAATAGGGCATGGTAGTCACCTACAAGATGAGCAATGGCTCTGACATCAGGAAGTGTAAGGATGGGAAGAAGAAAAAACCAAGAAGCTGGAATGGGAAAGAGAGAGACATGGATTCAGCAATCCTAGGAGCAGAAACAAAAGGGCAAGATTGAGACAGATAAGATATCAATTAGATAATGAAGACTGGTGCTGCGCCACCTTGGCCCGGATCTCTAGTGAGTCAGGAACACCCCTGAAGACTTCTTGGCAAAGAAAAGAAGCCAAACGAAGATCACAGAGATAAGTGTGAGGGAGGAGTACATTACTTAGGAGAGCATCTCATCCCAACTGCAAAGGAATCAAGTAAGGGTCAAGCAGAAGAGAAAAACAAGGCATGTTAATATGGGTGTGCAGTTGTTTGAGAAAGAAATTCATACGGGAGAGGGGGTGAATTAGCCAAATGGATGGGAGGAGAAGGCCCAGTAGGTATGAAGAAACCCAGAATACACTGAACAATGGTTGTCATGTCCTCTACAAACAATGAGCCTCCAGTAGCCAAAGGTCTTGTGTTAAGATCATTTTCAATATCATCAGATGAAATGAAAGTTACTGTTACTTGTGAATTCTAAATAAAAATAAGCCATGTTGGTTACTTGCAACACAAACATTACACCAGATAAACTTGAACAAAAATGAACTTAGTCGTAAACTATTGCAAATCTCATGTAATTGATTACCAATTTTGGAACACATTCATTCTAGACAATGCCAAGGAAAAGAAATTAAGTTAATTTGAGCACAAGTGCTCAGGGGAGCTACTGTGCAGTGAGGTTGTTTTTGCCTTCCTATTGGTGGTGAGAGATTTTCTTCACTAGCACAGTTCACATTAAATGTGTTTTTTAGGTGGAAGGTAGCTCAAGGCTAGTGGCATGCAAGTCTCATAGGCATAAATGAATCAAGCTATTCTATATGTGTGTGAAGTGAGGTATGTTAGAAACACTAATCGTAATTAATTTATTATTTTATGTAACATTCATCACAATAATCAACATCCATAGATAATCAATTATATTGATTAATTGAAATAATCGCATAACTCTAATGAAGTGCAAACAATTCTTATTCTGACCTGAAGACCACTTGATCCTTCTTTATTCAACCCATTCATTAAATTGCTCCACATTAGTAAGGCACTTGTTTTAACATTTGTTTCCTCTTCATTACATAAATCAGTTTCAAATTTCATGGCTACAGCAGTTTCATACAGTAGGACTTGTAACACGATACCTGCATTTTACAAAAATTGCATACTAAAGCTCAGGAAATGCACTGTGCTAATTATGGGCTAAACATTACAAAGGATATCTCATTGCCCCCCCCCACACACACACTCAACACTACTAGCTTATGGCAGTATCTGCAATTTCAGATAGTTGGCCAACAGGAACTAAAAATAATGCTGTTTCTTTTGACACATCCTTGTATAGTGTCCAGAATTTGAGTTCTGATAATTTTTCTAATTTGCCCAAATTTTATGAGAAAAATATATAGGGGAGAGAAAGGACTGGCCCTGGCTCCTGAAATTCATCTTGAGATCAAATATTGCGGTGTTTCCATCATGAAACATCCATGCATGATTATTTGATGCAACATTATTTTGGTGAATGATAATAGTAGCATTTGATTAGCACTTCATAGCATTCAAGAATCATGTGAATTTGAGATTGAAGAAATTAAGGATATGTCATATATTGTTTTCAATGAAATATATATTTTAAGTAATGAATTTTGATAGTTTTTTTACTAATTCTAATATTGTATATTATGTAAAGGTGGACTAACGAAAATATGCATCATTGTACTTTCCAACATGTCTTATGCTGCATAGAAATTCAACCTGTTTTGATGAAGCTTAAGATGAAAGAAGCATCAGCTGATATAATTCATTGTTGAAAATTCAATCAAAGCAATAAAGTTCAAAATTAAAAATAGGACCAATGTTTAAAATGCACAGTAAAACTAACAACCCTAATGTTCATTAATATGATATTTTACATTTAGTTTGACCAATGTATTTTTACTGCATTGACACCAAATTTTATATACACAAATAACTTTGTTATCTTTAGTAGTAGAAAGCATTATTTTGATTTTAATTGGTTTAAAAATAGAAATAATATTATTTGCCCAACACACTTGCAATCTTTCTAGTTATACCTTGTACATATGGTAATATTAGTGTATTATCAATTTTATTATCATACACACTGTTTGATCTAATACATTGCTTGTTAAAATTTGAGTTACATTTTTTGTACTATACATTCAATGATGTTAACACAATTAACTACTAATTTATCAATGGATTTCCACATTTCCTTTATATTACCCTAAATATCACCAAATTCTGTCATATAGTAATTTTTTAGCCTTTCTTATGAAATATGTTCTAGAACCTTTTTTTTCTTTGGATACTGCTTCATTTGTGTCATTCTTCTGACATTTATACTTATGCCATGAATTATTTTTTCTCTTATTAACTTTAAAATATCAAATTTATTTAAGATTTATGTTGTGTATTCCTTTTTTATATTTTATTCTCAATCTTTATTTCATTCAATTTCATTTAACACACTACCCAATATTTCATATGTAACCTCAGGATCTTTTAGGCTAAACAGTTCTTTCCAACAGTAATTGTTTATATCATTTATAGTACTACTTATGTTAATGTTATTAATAATCATTAAAATATCTATATTCTTTTTCACAGTTTGTTTCATTGCCTTTAAATTGCTTTTCAAATTTACCAATATTATCTTATGATCTGATATTTTTTCCCTTGATTACAGAAATTTTTACATTTATCCCTGAAAGTTTTGTGTACACATAATCTGAACATGAAAATATGATACCTTATAATCTGAGGGCTTTCGAAAGATGACCCTTTTTTTTTTTTCGGAGTCAAACTGAATTTCAACAGCAACTGTTCAAAAATGTTCCCACTTATTGTGAATATTAATAATATTTATGTGCAACAGATTCAAAATATCACTGCTATTCAAAATATGTTCTTATTTGCATTTAACATCATTTATAATTTCTATTTGTTCAGTTTATTGCAGTATATTCATTATTTCTCATAATAATATCAACAGATTACAATAATAAAAAAACGGAAATATTTTTTAAATTATAAATTTCCAAAATTAACATCCAATTTTGATTTATTATATTTTCTGATTTCCATCAATTTTTGCAAATATATATTGCTTTTTAGCAAGTTTCTAGCATTTCAAAACAGTTCTTTGTTAGCAGCCGTTAGATTTTCTTTTAGATAAACTCTGCCTTCTGCCACATTCTGTTGTGTTTGATTTCATTAACCACTTTCTACTTATTCTCAACCATTTCTCTTTATTCAAAACACTTTTGAATCGAACTATTATAGGTGTTGTTGTTTTTAGTATTATGAACAGGTATTCCATGAGCCATTATTATTTCATCTTTTTTTATAATCTGGTATATCAAACTCTTTAGCCACGCTGTACAGAACATTTTATAGTTCCTCGTTATCTTGTTGCATTATTCTATGTATCTCTAATTTGCTTCTTTGTTCCATATTATTAATTAGAATCAATATTTTTGAAGTTACTATTTTGAATATTATTAACTTTCAAAGTTTTCACATTCTTTTTTAATACACTGACATCTTCTGCACGTTTGTGTTAAGGATATTTCATCACACTTAGCTGATAAAAAGTTTACAGAATCTTTGATTTCATTTATATCCATTTTTACTAATCTAACAAGTTTAATTTTTTGCTTATACTTTAGAGCATAGTTATGACCAGTAGGTTTTTCAAAACACAATCAGTCATACCTAGGCCTAGATGACTTTTTAGGATCTTCTCTTGGCCTCTAGTTTCAGTAATTTTTAATAAATTAGTTGTTTCAGTTACATTTTTATTTACTTGATTTCCAGTGTCATTAGCTTTAGAGGTAGATTTTCCATCATTGATTAAACCTGAATTTTCTGTGTTTAATGGTTCCTCAACTGCAGAAACAACAATATAATATTTTTTTGGCATTAGACATACATCTGCATATCAACACTGCTATAAAAAGCATGCAATTGAAAATTTGGGCAGAAGCATTCACTATGCTAAAGTAACTGTACTCTTTAACACACTTTTCAGTAATATTCTAATTTCAAATAACTACAAAGCTTAGTACTATTTAAAGTTAAACAATAGTTTTATACCTATTTATCCAGTATAGGCACCTTTTCTCAGTATATTACAAAGTATGCTACTCAACGATTTTTGTATCCGAGTAGTGAAAATAAATGTACTATCAGAAATTCTGCTTAACTTATCAAGAAAATTAAAGGCATTAAATTTAATCCTTTTGATAAGTTGGTGTCATTTGCTGTAGTTGGTTATTTTCTAAAGTTCCAGTGGAAAAATGCTATAAATTGTTTTTACGAAAGATTAGTTCAAGCTTCCATTTCTTTAACTGAAATTGTTTACATCATAGATATAACTAGTGTGTGTGTTTAAAATTATTTTTTATTGTTCTGAGCAGAATAATGGATTAACCATGGGTTCCCTTCTTTCTCCACAACCATGCAACTTTTATGTGGATAGTTTCAAATGCATTGCTCTCGATAATGCTTCTTTTAAAACTTGATTGTTGAAATAGATTTGTGGATGACACATTCTTGGTTTGGTAGCTTGGAGACAGTGAGTTAAAAACATTGACTGATTATCTAAACAATGTTGATTCTTCTAAATCTATTCAGTTTGCATAAGAGATTTAACAAGATAATTGTTTATCCTTTTTTTAATGTACTTGTTAAAAGAAATAATAATGGAACTATTTCTACTACTGTTTATTGAAAACTATATTCAGTGTCCATGCCATTACATAAAAGATTATGTCACCCATTTTCTCAAAAACTAGCAGCTTTTCATACTTATATGGACAGAGCCTTTACAATTTGTTCTGATACAACTAATTTGAAAAACAAATTGAATTATATAAAAAACATTGATAATGCTGACACCATTGAATATGTAATACAAAAAGATAAAACTCAATTTTATTAAGCAATGTACTCAATCAAATAGTGTCTATGACTAGATGTACACAGCATGGTCACAAGTAAATAGACATAAAAATCACCTTACAAGTGAACTATTCAGAATCCTAGTGCAAATAACTACATTAAATATGAATTTATTTATTAAAAATAGCAGAAAAACATATTTTTCTTAAACTACATACTTTTAGGAAAGTTTTTGCCAAATTTCAAATAATTTCACCCACTAGTTTTATTTTTGTAGTGAAATACAATGAGAGCAACATTACCTTCTCTCTGAGAGTGTAACTTGAGGTTCTATGGTTAAAGCAATTAGTCATCCACATAGACTGTGAAAATGAAGAAGACAAGGAAAGTCCTTGACCACCCAACATTACATATAGAGTGCAGAAGCCAGACCAAATGGAAAAGCTCAGAATTGATATACAC
>NW_013665963.1:615609-620449 GCF_000517525.1 Limulus polyphemus | reverse complement strand
ACATGGTCCCCAAATGTGTTCTGTTTCAAGAGTAAATAAAACCAAAATTAAGAATAACAAATATTTTTATTTCTTGCTTTTGAAATTCATATGTCATGCTATGTTGTAGTAGCCTATAGAGTGCATAATTCTTCTCATGATTCATGGCATGCACACCTTTTACTGACATCATGACAGTACAAATTGCAATGTTAATCATTGTCTATGTGATGTCATTTTAGTGTCTACTGACCAACTGACAGACAATACACTACTGTATCATAGTGCAAATGACCCTTCCAGATGGGCTTCAGCCCCCTTTTGGGGAAATAATAAAATTAGTAGTGCATTTTCATTACCATACATTTACCATACCATACATTTCAGCAAACAATTTCATTCTAATTAACAATACAATTAAATCAGTACTTTCTAGTACTAAAAACAAAAAAGGTCTATATAAAATTTGATGTGAACGGAATAAAAATGTATTGATCCAACTAAACGTAATTTAAAATATTGTCTTAACAAACATAAAGGTTATGTACATAATAAAAAGAAGCTAATTTCTTGACTTGTTGAACACACTGTTGAAACAGGTCATTCAATAAAGTGGCATGAAAAATTTTTAAATGTACATAACACTCAAATAATCAATAGAAAGTTCATGCTGTAAATTAAATGATTCTCTGCTAAATAGAGATGAAAAGTTAGCTGGTGATAACACACACAGTTTAGGAAAGAAATACTACTATTCCTACTACTCTTAACAATTACAATGAGTTAAACCATTTCCATATAAAACTACCTACTTGCCATACATGTTTCTCCTACTGATGATGGCAAAGCTAATGAAACATGACGAGTCCTTCAATTTTGGCTGTTGGCCAGAAAAACTTTTTATTGTAAATTTTAAACATTGGTCCTGTTTTTACTTTTAAATAATTCATTGTTATTCAAACTGGCACATGGTATAGTAACATGGTCATACGACATGATGAAGTTGTGAGGATTATTGACAGTACACCCCAAACATTTTATCATTTGGCACCCTTGAAACTATCACGTAACGTAACAAGTAATAAGGATTATACAACCCAAGAGCAATTCAGCTTTTATGTACAGGCACATATACTTTGAAAGATACTGACCTCCAGCTACCTTCTTGTCTTGTTTATCTTCTGACATTGCTCTAAAATATAAGAACAGATCAATAACATAAATACTTATGTTGTACATGTATATTTGAATCATGCAGGTACCTTTGATTGGTTTAAACCACAAAAATTTACATGCAATTACTAAAATATATGATAGAAAGATAACACTAAAACATCTCACTAATGAAAATGTTTTTGCATGCGACTGTTTACACTTTACTAAAAATGTGCAAAATGTTATTGCAACTCTGCTTTTGATATATGGTACACTTTTATGCATCTGAAAGTACTGGATACTATAGTGAGGGCATCTTAAGAACTGAAAGCTTTACTATTATTATTCTTATGTTAATGAACCCAAAAGAGTTTGAAAATCAGACACAAAGTGCAACTCACTCCTGCCAAAGTGAGCTTAGGATGACTGGACAATATTCATACATTTTACTGTTTCATGATCAATACCAGTCAATGATCTTACCCTATGATTTTGTACTTTCGCAAAGTACTTTACAGTCTCTCCAGTACACTAAAATGTTTACTGCTGCAAAAAATGAAGTGTGAAACTGTAAGGCAGTACGTGTACATGTACCACCTCACGAAAAGTAGTATACTTCATTAAGAAAAACTCAAGGTTTAGTTTTCAAAATATAATCTCTTTATAATGATTATAGTCACTTGCTAAAATATCATATATTTTAGGTGCACAAAGAATATTAATCTATACCAAATCATCACATCTGAAAGTCAAAACTAATAAATCCTGCTGCAATTCTATCTGCTGAGGTACGGTTTTTGCCAGATTATGAAGAGCTTACAAAAAAAAAAAAAAACTTAAATAAACACATATATGTAGTTTTCTGAGTCTGGAGCATTATATTACTGCATGTGCTCTTAAGTGTTTATAATATGTATTTCCACATAGAAAACAACCAGTTTGTTTCAAATAAAATCTCATGTTATGTAATAGCTATTTAAAAACAAAGGTTTCATCCTTTTCATTATTTGCATTTGGGTCTTCAAGGCTGTCCCTGCTCACAAATCCATGAGAAAGAGTGACAAAAATTTAAAGTCATCTTTTCTCAGAAAATCATCAATTCTCTTCTTAAACTGCTATAATGTGCTATAATCCACTATTGCCAACAGCAACTCATTCCATAAGCTATCACCTTCATAGAAGAAATAAAATTGTCTTCATTCAAGCCTAATCTGTATTATCCAAAACCTAATCCCTGTTATTCTACCATTCAGCATACAGCAAAAAGAAATCTGAGGCCTTTATTCTATTGATGACCCTTGATAATCTTAACGACTCAATAAGATTACATTTTACCCTTCTTTGCCAATAGAAAATAGGGTTAAGAGATGTCAACTTACCCCTTAAGATAATATTTCCATCACTAAATTTAACATACTATTTCTCATTACATCACAGGGGATAGTTTGTTTCGAGAATTTTTCATAGAAATAACTGCAACACAATAATTTTGTGCAGCATTTGGAAAAGTATGCATAGTGCTGCACCAGCACAATGCTATTGCACTATCTCAGGTATGTGTACAATATTGCATCAAATTGCTTAAATCTTGAGAAAAACATTCAAAAGCCTATTTATTTTCTGTAAAAATTCATTTTAATGCTACATTTTGTATTTCTACAAATTTTCAACTTATAATATGCATAATATTGCATCGACGTGCTTGAATCTTGAGAAAAACATTCAAAAGCCTATTTTTTTCTGTAAAAATTCTTTTTAATACTATATTTTGTATTTCTATGAATTTTTAACTTTTGAACTACTACTGGACAATGCCTTTCCTCAATAGACCTTATTACACAATCTACTTTTCTATCCAAGATATATCTTTATATTACAAAATATCAGTCATATTTTGTTCTATGATTTCTAAAAAATTAGGCCTCTCTCCTTAAAATTGTGTTTTTCATCCAGCAATATTATCAATAAACTGAACATTATGTAATACTTTTATGAACTGAACAAAGAGAATCAAACAAATTATAGATATTTTGATAAATCTTAGATCTGGGTTGCATGTTTGCCATAATAAAAATTATGTTGCAGTTTGCACTACACGAGGGTAAGACTGAATCAGATATAGGGGTAAATTTGGATAATAAAATGTGTAATGCAATACCATACAAGTAATTCCTTAGATAACACAAGCCTGCAAATTTAAAATTCATAAAAGTAATTTTGTTTTTAATAATGGATTTTCAATAATTTAGCTACGCAGGTTTCGAAAATAATACTCTTTTTTTTATCACCTGAGGAATTTTTACAAATAGGGAAGAAGAAAAAACTCTTACTTAGATCAAATTATTATTTCATTTACCACAATGAACATTTTTTTTATTATATTTGTTAGCAAAAATACAAAAAAACTGAAGAAAAGAGAAGAAAATTGATATCAAATGAATATGCATCCTCACTCATCCTGATTTTTTTTGTGAAATCTATGTCTTTTAGTCTCAAAACTGCATGTTGTGGTCTTTCTTTTATGTATTGCATCTGGAGCATCTCCTTTTCAATTACCAGCAGTAATCAGCCATCATGCTGATGTTCCATCTTCCCTAATACCTCCTCTCCATTTCTCTCATGTTTTGATGAAACCTTTCCCCTTATTCTTTGCTGACAGCACTGAAATTTTCAGTGAAATAGTCAATATGTGAGTGTAAGAAATGAACTTTCAAGCTCATATTACAACCCAACTCTTTGAATTTATCGAGCATGTTATTGACAATATTTTTGTCATTTGGGTCCTTGTTGTTTCCTAAAAATTTATCAATAACATCTTTAAAGGCAAATCATGCTTCTTTTTGAAATTTCATCATTGTCCTTTTGAACTGTTCCTCTGAAGTAAATTTCCTAATTTGAAGTCAAAATCCCTTCTTTAATTTCCACTTCTGAAAGAGCTGGGAATTGCCCACATAGATACTTGAATCTGTTGCCATCTTTGTTTAAAGTCTTTACAAACTGCTTCATCAAGCCCAGTTTTATGTGAAGTGAAGGTAAAAGGACTTTCTTTGTGTCAACTAAACTGGACTTTCTTTGTGTCAACTAAACTTTCACATTCAATATTTTTCGATCCTGGTATCAGGCTGACTCTGTGTTGCCATCTCTTCTTTATACAATAAATTTAACACAAATATAAAAGAATATGTTTGGGTCACTTACACAACCTCTTGTTGCCATAGTAACAAAAATTAATATGAAAAAGAAAAAAAAAGAATATCAAAGAGTACACACAAACAAATACTATCCAGAAATGACACGTCATGTGGCCTGTTAACCATTTATATAATAGAAGTGTTTTCTCACGGGTTCTAGAATGATTGATAAGACTCTCATATCATGACTTGTCTAGAGAAATCTACAGCCAGTGGTTATCAACATTTTAAACAGAACAATATGTGACCCAATTTCAATGACAATGATTCCCTTATGTGAAAAATCTGTACATGATGGTGAAAAATGGATATCATTTTTGAATTCAGCATACAGGAATTACTGTAGAGAATGTAAAAATTTCAAGACAATAAAACCATCACAGACCCGTGTAATTTATCTGATCAGGTGGCTTATAGAGCTGAATGATTAACTCTATTAGTGTTACGTAACATAATCAATCAAAAATTACAATTAACTTGATGAATGTAATGACAATAATCAACTAGTGTTTGCA
>NW_013665963.1:612261-614688 GCF_000517525.1 Limulus polyphemus | reverse complement strand
AAAAAATAGTGGGTACAAGCACAAAATTTATGAGAAATTCACTAGAATAAGCAATCCATTGTTGCACATTAATATAAAACATCTATCAGATGCATTCCCAAAGTTTAAAATAGTAAGTAAAAAACACCATATTCAAGCAGCATTTAATTTTTTTTCAATTCTTTCATTTGTTATTAATTATCACCAAAAAGATAAAAATTTGATAACATATTATAAGTATGAACTTAAAAATCCAATGCTTCTGGGAAATTCATGTCAGCTAACAATTTATATCTGCTTAAGGTACAAACTTGTAAACCTGTTATTTTCTTATCCTCACCTGCAGGTAACTTTTAGAAAAGCAGTGAATAAACTTCTTTAATCGACATGTCTATCGTTAGATAAGTCACATCTTTAAAACTATTATTAATGTTTTAAATCTTTTGTCAATATCTTTATTCAAGCTATACTGTCAATCTGTTTACTCCCAATTTTTGAAACATTTATCCTCATGCAAATGCAGTTTAAGCTACCTTTAATTATTTGTGATTCAATGAAGAGGAAGTTTCCCTTACTAATTTTTAATGTGTCTTATTTGTTCTGTACTCAAAAGGTAAGAAGATGAGAAGACACAAGCTTAATATTTGTGAAGAAACTAATTAGGCATCTATTATTATCAAGACATTTAAACTTTCTAACACAGTTATTGGCTTATAGAATAAATTTCTGCTAACAGTAGTACAGACCAGTGCTTTGCAGGAGATGAAAGGGGAAATCAATGATTTGTTGAAAATTAAAGGGTGTGATTAAATTTTGTTTTATCTTCTCTCAAGTTAACATTTAGGACGGCTGGATGTAGGAAAAGCAACAAGTTATTCATGAGAACTGGACACTTTTGTTACTAGTGGAGAAATTTAGGGGTTATTTCTTGTGCCTTTGATTTTTCTTTTTTTAATTAATAATATGTTATAGTTATATAGTTAGTAATTAGTAAAGTTCACAGATTACATTAATCTCTTATGTATTTCTAAGTGTATTGAAGATGTTGAGATACTACAAATAACTAGTAGCAAGTTTAACTTTACAATAACAGAATTTTAGTTATAAACATACTGCATGATTACATTTTACAAGTAAAAGGAAATATCTTCATATAACTACTTAGACCTTACTTGGAATACAGTGTAGAGTTTGGGTCTCCAAAAAAGATTTGACTTTTTCTTTGGAAGAAGTTCAGACAAGAGCTAATGCATGCTTCCCGAGATTGAAAGGTTAATTTATGGGTGATAGGTTAAGATATCTTTTAACTTAAGTAATTTTCTCTTAAGAAAACAGGGTAAGATGAAGAGATGCTATTGTTATCTCTGTATCTGCAAATTGCAATACTGGAGAGTGACACAATACAATTTATAAATGTAATCGGTAATTTCCTTAAAAGAGAAGAGTGAGTTTAAGTTTTCACTTTGTTTCTCAATACAGACTAATACTAGTAGTAATAGAGTGTGATATTTTTCTACATTCCCCTTCGTAGTTTGGCCTTCAACTTCAAATATCAATCCCAATAACTGGAGATGAGACAGTGAAAATGGATGCTCTCATTAAATACATCTTCGAGTCCGAGCGTAACTTATCTCTTCCACGTTAAACAAATACCTAAATTTATAAATTTTCAATAAAATATGTCTATGCTACATCTTTAAACTTACATGACTGGCACCGATGTTTTTCAAATTTCAACCAACTACTTGAACTAGTATTATATAGGACACAACAATTACAGTTTTAAATTGTAATTTGCATACCCAAACTAGCTGAAAAAGCTCAACTGGTTTGCAAGCATATTTACATATTCGAAAAAGTTGCTGTTATGGAAAGAAAAATGGTGAAGGATAACATATATTTAAGGAATGTTGTATTCGTAAGTTCAAAAGAAAACATGTATGTATTGTTGTTTTTTCTTTTATACTTCTCTCTCTCTCTCGTCAATTCATGACTAGAATATCCTTCAAGAAATATTTTATCATGATCATAATGCAAAAATAGATATACTTCTCAAACCACCCTCAGAGTCACATATGTAAAATTCATCCAATAACGCTTTATTATATGAAAATATTTGGCGTCTCTAGGATTGTTTATATATATATATTGTTACGTCTCCGTTTGTTAATTAATTTTTCCGTAAATTCTTTCCAACTAAACTTTAGCGACACAAGTCCTTTCTTAAATAAAACTGGTTTATTCTTTCTGAATATAACTTTACGATACACTTAATTTCAACATTCGCGCTAAAACAAACGCTATAACGAACGTTAGCCTCAACAATACTTTCTGACAATTACTCACTACCTACACATTGTCCCGTCACGTTGTCACCATCTTATATGTACCAGACTACCCCCAATCTAGTAATCTCAGGAAGGTTCGAGAAAGAAGTGGCGTGATACT
>NW_013665963.1:608926-611261 GCF_000517525.1 Limulus polyphemus | reverse complement strand
AAAATATTCTTATATATTGATGATATTCAGTACCTAATTCTTCTATCAGTGATCAATAGTTGTACAGAAACAGAAAATATATTGCATGCTGTAGTGAGAAATAAGACTTTGATGGAAACTTAGGTAAATTGAAACTCTTGTTTCTGGAGCTAATAAATTATGTGGCTTAACTGGTCACTAGTTTCACAAATGTTCATACCCTGTCTCTAGATAGAACTATCTGATGTGAGAACTATTCAGATCGATACCAAAACAGATACAGGAAGCTTTATACGAAGCTGTGGCTGCAGCTAATTTAACCTAGCAGAGCCTAAGTAGGAGCTGGCTTCCAACCTGGTTGGGCAAAGTAGTTAGCTTGAGCCAAAAGATGTAATACATGGGTGAAAGGTTGAGTTTTTAGTGGATTTTCATGCGACCAGAACCTTAAATGAACTTGACATTTATCAGGCATTCTGTGAAAAAACATTACTTTGGTCAATGAGCACTAACTTCATTTCTGGTAAATGTTGACAAACTAAACATGACTTTGTTGTATCAATATTGTGTGCTGAACAAAGGTATTGTATCTTATCTTGGTTTAGGCACATATCTTAGTAATAGGCCGACACTAGAAATTGTCATTCAGTTTTATTTGTGAAAT
Source organism: Limulus polyphemus (assembly GCF_000517525.1). Taxonomy (NCBI): domain Eukaryota; kingdom Metazoa; phylum Arthropoda; class Merostomata; order Xiphosura; family Limulidae; genus Limulus; species Limulus polyphemus. Next base: position 610,621 of record NW_013665963.1, on the reverse strand, counting down.
AAATTAAACCATCCATTGCTGACTAGATTGAATCCAAAACAGTATAGTGCACGAATGCACATTGAAAAGTATATGATAATTTTCTTTAATGTGCAAATGATGATTCATGGTGTATTGTGGGTGCAGTTTAGTGCATTATCTTCATCCATTGTTGTGATGGAACCAATGCAAAAGCACACTGTTTCTATTTGAAAAGTAACTTACACTTGTTCAGATAATTATCTGTCCAAGTGCAGGCATTGTACCAGTGATAATCTATAATTACAAATGTACCATTTTTCTAAAATAAAGGAAGTAGGAATGGGAGCACCAAAAAGTAAGGAAATAAGGTAGGAATGGACGTGTTAACATTGCAACACTTGGTAGGTTTTGACATGGTGCTTCCTCAAAGTGAGTGTGACCGTTGTTCCACCCATTCCTACTTCGTGCACTTATTGTAACTTGGTAATTGTTAAAACTAGATGAAAGGTGTATACAGCTAAATTTCTCTGTTGTAAACTTTGTTTCAGTAACTAACTACAGTTACATGTATGTAATCAAATTACGTGACCCTAACGAAATGCACAACATCACAACATCGCAGTGTTTGATATCGGGAAAGAGATAGGAAGCTTCAGTAGTCATACTATGCTTATGGGAAACATTATAGCTATCTGGCTGGTAAGGGGTGGGTCAAAAAATAGTATCAAAACCACTGGTTCTTGAAACTTTGGAATTGGGTTTGTATTTAGAAAAGATTAGCTACTGATAAAACTCAATTCATTTCTATAATTGTATTAAAGTTCAAAGTAAAACACGAATTAGGAATGGGTGGAATGATAGCCTTATCTATTTTGAGGTTGCACCTGTCAAAAACCACCAAGTGTTATAATGTTATCCTGTCCATTCCTACATTGTTCCTTACTTTTTGGTGCTCTCATTCCTACTTCCTGATTTTTTTATTTAAAATAGTTTTATGCATGTCTCATAACTTTTTTGGTATTAAGTCTCGAGAGTGACTGGGCTCTTAACCTATCCTTCTTGTAGCTTTTCTTAGAACTATTTATCGACATTTCCTGATATCTTAGCTGTAGTTTTCTTCCAACTAGCTAGAGTGACAGCCTTTTCATTGGCTAAATAATGGCTAAGGCTTGTTTCGCATATTCACCATTACTGTTTCTAACCTTATCTCTATTCTTGCAGTAATGTTCTCTTCACTGAGACAAAGGCTTTTCATGGTTATCAACTTAAGATTTTCTCTTTTTATCTCATTTGTTTTCTTTAAAGTCATACTTTAAAAATCGCACTGTTTCAAGTACAACATTAGATGTCATAGGTCACGTTTATAGAAAGAAAAATATAGCTGCAAGTAAAAATCAGGTTGGCTCACAAAAAGGTTAAGAGATAAAACTACACAGCGTGGTCACAAGTAAATAGACACCATCTTTTCAGAAAAAAATGAAAATTTTCAGTCATATTCACATGAATTAATATATTTATAATTTAATTAATATCTAGTAGATCTTCCTTTCGCTTCGTGGAGTTCGTTGATCCTTTGGGGCATCATGAGAATCATCTCGTCAATTTTAAATTGTGGGATTTTCGCCCACTCTTGTTTCAAAACTTGGAGTAGATCGCTCTTCGAAGTTGTTTTTTTTTTTTTTTTGTTTCTTGACATGCCTGTTGAGTATGTCCCAGAGGTTTTCGATGGGGTTC
>NW_013665963.1:590248-608113 GCF_000517525.1 Limulus polyphemus | reverse complement strand
ATTGACAGTGTTCATGCATCATCTTTTTTCATATTTAACAGTGAGAATAGTAGGAGACATCTTCAGCTAACATTTTTCTAACATGGTGGTTGGCTTTTGGAATATGTTGCCTTCAGATGCTGTAAAGGCAGTAACTTTAAGAGAGTTTAAGAAAAAGGTTGATGAGTATATGAATGATAAGGGCTGGCTTTAAGATTTTTTAAAATTATTTCCACCTAGTTTAGAGGATGGAACAGCCGAGATGGACCAATTGGTCCTCTTTGTCCCCAAACGTGATGGTATGTGAAAGGTAAATTATACAACATATTGTTTTTGTTTTCAGTCCAGAGCACTCACGCAAAGACGTGTCAGACTTTGGTGGAGGTAACGTTCGTCTTCATAGAGGAGACTCACGTCTTAGGCACTGACTGCTATGATAGAAGTGATTTCTTTGTCCAACACAGAACCCTCAATTCCGGAGAACAACCAATTGTTGCTTAGTTGCCATCCTAATCAATTCATTTCAGGCTTAATAAATTTCAAGATCTAGCCTTTGAAAGCAAAGTTTTCAGTTCTATACATCCTATTCTTCATACAACAGGAGTTTTCAAATGTTTGTTACCTCTGTTGTAACATCTCTTTTTCGAAATACAGCTGCTTTACCCATTTCCTGATGCCAAAATTCAGGTGTTGCCTATTGTGGACTAGAGCCATTCCAGATAATCTTGTAAACAGTGTGGTACTTCTGAGCCGAACTGAGGACCATACACTAGATTCATAAGGAACTGTACAGCCTGGTGATTGGGTATTGTTATGGCATGAACCTTCATGTAAACAGCTTGTTCCTGACTTGAATTGTATGTATCTTGTCTGTTGACAGCTCAATGAATTTTTAGCACAATGCATATAGATACATGGAAAATGTTAGCAAGATTAAACTCTACGTTACTGATGACCATCTAGAGAACTAGTTACTTCAGAAATCAGGAGTGTAAATACAGGTTGTCTCTGATGATGACAGAACTGTGTAGGGATCTATAGTCAACAACTGGAACGTTTAAATCAAGCCCTTCATCAGAAACACCCTTCACTCGTCAATCAGAAAGGTGTTACTTTTCTTCACGACAATGCACGTGAACATGTGGCACGTTTGATGCAACACAAGATTATGGGGTTAGGTTGGTAATTTCTCCCACACCCACCATATTCTCCAGATATGGCATCATCGGATTACCATCTTTTCTGTTTGCTGCAACACCATCTTAATGGGAAAACGTATGCAAATGTGGAAGGTTTTAAAGAGGCACATTGATATGTTTTTTGCCTCAAAGCCAAGTGATTTCCTTAATCAGGGCATTAAGAACCTGGTTGTAAGATGGAAAAGCATCATCGATAAGAATGGAGACTATTTCATTAAATAAATGTTTTGTTTTGATATATAAGCGACATTAATTTCTCGATGACCTAATACTACAAATACAAGTAAACAATAGATAAGTTGCACAAGCATATTTTCCGTTATATATATTTAAACTAATTTGCATGTTTAATTATGTTGTATATATAAACGCATATTTTTTTCAGGATAATAAAGAATTTTGGTTTGGTAAGACTGCAAGTATTAACTTAGACTGCGCTTATATATAAACATGGCATGTTCTGTGTTTACTTAATGAAAGTGAAGAATAGAAACACTGTTTTTTGCAAACTGTAATATTTGAGTATGTGAATTCTCACTAAGAGTTTTTACGTGGAGTTGCTTAATAATCCACATTACTCCAAGTGAAAATATTCAATCATAAGCAAATAAGACATTGGATGAAATATAACACCCGACCAAGTGAAAATATTCAGTCATAAGCAAATAAGACACCACCTGACGAACATTACAATGTAAAATTCAAACATTCTCTCTCAATGTAAATATAGCAGAGATGTCATTGGTTAATGAGAAAAAATCCTAAAAATGAAGCATGGAATCTGGGGCTTCCAGAGGCTCTTAGTAAGGTCCAGGGGCATAGTCCTAGTGGTAGTACTATAACATATTAACACGATTTTACAGACTGACAAAGACAGACTGTATGTTACTGCATGAATGTATTACTTTGGTAAAATATCCGTAGTCACTATTATTTCAAACAGCCCAGTTTATTTTTTCTATTAGTTTTTCAATTTCCATTTGATCATCCTGTTATCCTTGTTTTGATTTATTGACCTCATTTTGTTCATTTTCAAGCCTTTGCTTGTACATATGAGCATATTTGCATGCCTCCCATAAGGAATTTCGAACAGGTATTACTGAAACTTTGCACCCATCAGCTTTTACTGCATCCTCCACTATTCTAAGTTTGTTGATGGGATTATCTAAGTGTCCCTTTCTTTGTAAGCAGTTTTTTGTCTTCATACAGGTTTCTTTCAGGTTCAGCATTACCATGGGTAAGACACAAAAATGCTTTCGCAAGTTTGGCCACAATGTTGTGCTCGTTAGTTTCGTAAGTCATTTTACTTTGTAAAACTTTATGCTTTCCTTATCTTCCTTTCAGTTTTCAAGGGTAGCTTCTAACTGATACAGTTTCCACTCATCTGTCAACTTGACATTTTCAGGCTCCTGAACCATTTTAATTTCAATATTTCTTAATTTTTCTTCATCATCCATCTCGTCTTTTTACATTAAAGGATGAAGATGTGACATATTCCTCAACAAATCATTATCAAGAGGCAGTTTCTTCTGAAGGTACTTTGCCACAGCCTGCAAAACTTTTCTCATGTTCATGGTGGGAAGTTATAGAATTTCTGTCTTCCTTTGCAGCAATGATCGCGTTGATTCTCCAATTTATGTGACAGCTGGTTGCTTGTCCTATTTTTCAACATCAGTCAATAGAAAATGTGGTATTAGAGTACACTGATATCCAATGGCTAGACAGAAGTATTAGCAACACACAAGTTCAGGAAATTCAATGCAGATAATTATTTATACAATTTCTTATCTTTCAAAGCCTTTGAGCCTTTTATTACCTTCTGTGTCCATCGCGGGGATTAGAACCCCGGATTTCAGCGTTGGAAATCCGTAGACTTACCACTGCATTTAAAAATGGAAACGTAGAGTTGTTTAATGCAAGATAGAGGTTCTCAGTGTGACAACTATTGGGAGGGTGACAGAAGATAATGAAAAAATTTGTGGCAGAAGAGGATCAACAGGTGGGAGAAAAACTAAATTAACAGTGAAGTTGTTTGTAGAATATAATAAAATAATTCACAAGAAAAAAAACTAGATGATGCAGGAAGCAAAAAACAAAATGAAAGAAATAAGGCAGAACACAAACAAGAACATGAAAGAAAGACTGAACTTTATGCCAAAATAAATAGAATGTCAGATGACTTTTCTGAGATCCTAAAGAAAAAAAAAAACTGTCCTTATCTTCAACCAAAGACACACAGTTTATTATTTATGTAAAAGACCAATGCTTTAGACTTGCATCGTTATATAGTTGTTGTTATTGTCTGTTACATTAATTCATAATCTCCAAGCTACTTGCTTGGAAGGAAGTTCAGTTGGATTTCTGTTTTTAATGTTGGTATTTTTTTTTTTTAAGTTGACTAACCAAGAGCAGATAGCTCCTTAGTTTTCATGTTTTCCTACCAAATATAATTCTACCATTTTACTGATCAAAAATGCATTGGTGAATTTATCAATTTATTATGTTTATCAAAGATAAGTTGCAAAAGGTATACAGCAATATAGACTGGATGTTTTTTAAATAAGGGAACAGCTGTTTTATGTGAATAAGAATTTCTTTGTTTACTAAGACACAGCAACAATCTACTAACAAACAGCTAGCTAGACAGCTCCATTTGAAGTTAATTTTCCAGCTCTTATAAAGAAAAAGCTTTTAATTGTAAGAGTAGAAATAGTATAAGTTTCATTTAACAAAATGTAATAAATTAATTAACTGATTCTAATCATTTGTGTCTTTCTGTGTTTTTTGCATGTATGAAGCATGCAATGGTAACAAATGCTGGAGTCAAGGGTTCAGAAGAAAAACAGTTTGAAGAAGTAACACATGTCACATCTATGAGTTTATTGCTATTTACTTAAAAAGGGGTAAGTTTATATGGAGTTGCTTGGAAAAATACCCTAAGAAAATTCATAAGTTTACCTCTAAAATAAGCTCTCAATTTTTTGACAAAAGGTGCTGGAAAGCCTGAAACACCAGATTGAGTGACACAGTTAAGTCACTGAGTGACTTAGAGAGATTTAATTCAATCAGCCAGTTGATTAGTCATATTTTACTGTGTCATTAATCAATTACACAGTGAGTTTGTTAGCTTGATTGTGTCAAAGATATTAGATGCATTTTATAAGTAAGTGATTGTTAAGTTTTATTTGTAAATTAGGCCTATCGACAAATGTAGCTTGTATGTTTCAGTAGAAGAAATAAGTCTTTATTGTTAAGTGGACTGAATTTGAAATTATTTTTACTGAATAATCAAAAAAGTAACCACCTAATAATAGAAAATATTACAACAGTATCTTTATTTAGATGTATGCAGATAAATATTTCTAAATTCTTGTGCTGGTGTTCTAGATTTAGTTTGAATATCTTTAAAAATGGAAAGATTGTAAACTTGCACTGACTCCTTCCAGACCAGAGTGGTGTGACCAATTTGCATAAAACTTACTACTTAGTATATAATATAAAATTCAAACAAAATCATCTAATGCAACTTAGTTTTATTTTTTATATTATGAAATTTAAAAAATTTTGTGGGGAGATAATGTTTTACAAAACTAGTAAAGTACTTTTTTGGTTCAGAACTTTAAATTGTTTAATGTTGATTAGTAAGTTCCATTTTTATACATAAAATCAGATTTAAGCTAATTTAAGCTCACTAATAAAGTCAAAGAAAGAGAAATCACTGACAATTTCTTAATAAATAAATACCTATAGTTTGGGACAATGGTGTAGTGAAGGGGGTGCAGGGTCACTTTACCCCCGAGCTCCAGGTTTGGAGGGGGGGGCACCAAATTAACAAACAGTTTACCTAACTTAAGGCTCTTTAAAATGCTTTTGTTATGCTTGACATCAAATATTACTATATCCTCAGAAATATCATGCCTAGGGAAATCCCTTGGTTTTCAGTGTTAGACCGATTAAAATTCACTACCATCTCATAGTTAATAAGAATTAATCTAAATAAAGTCACATGAAAAATAATCCCATTCACCACAAAATTCCTTTCCATGGGATTAAGAGCTTTTCTGCACTCTGTGCTGCTATAACTTATTTGACCAGCAATTGTTTTTCAAAGATCAGATAATCATGACAGTATGGTAAAAGCATGGTAAATAGGGTTGGCATGTAAGGTTAGAAGTTAGAATGAAAGAGTGTAAAGGGCAGGTGGAATTGGAATTTATTTGGGGGGGGGGGGCACCAAATTATGTTTTGGCCCTGGGTGCTAGACACCATCACTGCTTTGGGATGGGTTGAAAAATTATTAAAATGTTGTTTGTCTTTTTGCAAGAGTCCTTGAGCTACGCAAAAAATGTTACAACATTATTTCAATTTCTTTCTTTGCAAATTACACTGAATAAATATTACAAAACGACAAAATATCAATTTAAAAATATTTTTTGGAAAAAAGAGATAGAGGTAGAGTTAGAATTTTATTTGTACTTAAAGTTTGAAATGTGATACGCAGGTGTGAAATTAACAACTCAAAAGGTATTTACTGGTCAGGATAGAGCTAATCCACCATTTTAGAAAAAAGTTACATACCATGAAGATTAAAAATTATTCCATAGGCATGATTTGCTTGGCTAAATTTCTGTGCCAAGTAATAGTCATTTATAAACAAATATGAGTTGGGGTTTATATCCCTTAAGTATGTATTTGTGAAAGGGATACTGCACAAGACCCTTGATCTGACTCGAAAGTGTGGTGTCTTCGTTATATTTGCTTTGATTCTTGTCCTGTGTGAACATGATATAAATCTCCCAGAATACTCTTACTTTTGCTCTTGTCCTATGTGGAAATGATTTTGCCCTGCCATCTACCCCAGCAGTCAGGTGCAATTTTCAACAGTAATTATAGGAGCCACTCAGTTACATAAAGACTTAAATTGCATGAATAAATATATTGTTTTATTTGTACTCTTGTGTTCTTTAATAGTTCTTTTGTCATCTGAATTCAAAATCTTTATCTACAATGAATTTCCCAAACTTGAGTTTTGCAAATATTTCTATTTTTCTGTTGGATATCAGTGTCACCAAATACCACATAGTTGGATTACATCTTTATCCAATGCATGTTACATCTTAACATACAAACATTTGCTAGAAATAAATGGTAGGATAGAGATGATGATCATATTATTGTCTCAAATGGATTGTTCAGAGGAATAAAGATGATCTTCAGGTAATCACCACCAAAACATGGAAAAACAATGACAGTCTTCTCTTGTCTCTCTAAAGACACTCGTATTTACAGGTATCTTCGAATTTAATTGATTATTTTGTATATTATTGTAACCATTTCTATCTTTAGGCATATTTTTTATTCAATAAAAATAATACTAAGTCCAGTCCACTTAATGAAAGGAAAGCATTTTATTTCTTCAACTGTAAGTTTTACAACTTACAATAACAAAGCAATAGGCCTAAATCATAAATGAAACATAACAGTCATTTACTTGCTAAATTTCCTCGTGTATGTATGGCACAAACTCTAACTGACTAACACACATTTTTGACTCAGTACTAATTCAATAACACTGTAACAGACAGACAGAACTAATTCTGATACAATACCTTACCTCTACTCATATAATAGTTTTTCTCGATTATTACTGCCCTCTATATGTTCAAATTTTGTACTCGTCACCAGCCTTGATACTCCCACATGTTTAACATGGTTCAGCTGCACTGTGATTTGCAAATAATCTTGCGACAACCCTCCACCAATAGAAGTGTCATACATTCTTCTCCAACATCTAGCCCTCCCTGAATTATAGTCAACCTAACTTCTAGATTTGGCCCTCAAGTGTTTAGACTTATTGCTCACCATGTTTTGTATTTTAAAATTTTGCTTAAATTTTTCATTGTTTTAAACTTAGTTTTTTGTATTTAACTTTCAACTTTAGTAGTCTCAAAGCAGTTCTGTACAATCAGTATTTATTTTGTGAACCTTTTTTTGTTGTTGTTTACCAAGGCTTTTCATCTTGGGTTATTTACCCATTTCAAATTTCACTTATGAATTTGCAGTTTACTGATACGAATTATTCAACTGCTTCTACTACTACCATAGATCAACCAATTGTTGCTGTGACCACAGGTGTGACATCATTGGCTGAGGAGGTTTTGGCACTAATTCACTTTGAAATGGAGTCATTCATGCAGGCTGGTGGTTCTCCATTACCCTAGGGGTGCTGAATGGGAGGATGACGACTAAGAAAACCTTTTCCTTCCCCTTCCTTTGTCATGCAGTCTCATGCAAATGTGTTTGATGCACCTAGACCTTCATCAAATATTTTGGACTTGATCACACAGGTTTGTTACACTTTGTCCTTATCCCCTGTCATTTGAGCAGTCTCCTTCTTTGTTACATGACACACCTTCTCCTGAATATTTTGTGATTCCTCTCTTGTTTGATATCCTGGTTCATGATGAGCATTTTACAGAGCAATTACATTCAGGGATTAGCATGTCTCACCCCTGCACTTCCAACACTCATGTTTTGGCCTATCATTGGGATTTGATTCCTTTTTTGGATTCTTTAAACCTAGTTTGGAGTTTGGACTTGAATTTTTCAGTTCATTTTTCACATGCTCCACATTCCCACCTTAGCTTATCTTTAACCTCCCTCCTACATGCTGCAAGTTTTATCAGAAGGACTCTCCTTTTTTGTTTCCTTTCCCTCCCCCAAGGATCCCATATCTTGCCAGTATTTGCCAGAGGCAGTTCAGGACCTTCTATTCATGGGTGGTATAGAATCCATGGCTCATCCCTGCTATGGGTTCTATTCTTGGTCATTTGTTGTCCTCAAAAGGACAAAGGACTGGTGACCTATCATCTAGTCTGAAATCATTTTCAGATATTCCTCATTTCACCATGGAGTTGTTTCTGTCTCTTCAATGGGCATTTCCTTCAGGCTTGTGGAAGACAAAGTTCGATGCTTACCTCCAAATCCCCAGCATCTTGTTGGTTTCTTCAATTCATCCACAAGGTTGGGTCTATTAATTCTGAGCTTTTCTGTTTGGCCTTTCCTAGGCCCCCTACGTTTTTTATTGGGTGATCAAAGCTTTTGCCAGATGTGTCCACTCCCAGGGGTTTTGGTTACATCATTACATGGACAACTGGCTTCTTCTAGCTCCATCATGGGCAGTAGCCTCCTGTTACATTCATCTTCTTTTCCAAGAAGTTACACTTGTTGGTTGGTCAAGGTAGAGACATCTGTACTGACCCTGACTCAATATCTGAATCATCTTGGGGTCTTTTTCAACTCTTACCTCAGTCAGGCCCAACCATCTCCATTTTGACTTGGTCCATGGAGTTAGCAGTTCCAAAGGCACAATCCTCTTCTACTCGACCCACACAAGAGGTTCTATCACTTTTGGGGATTTGGGCATCCTTGAAAGCCCTTCTTCCCCTGCATCTGGCCCACATGATATCTCTTCAGGAAGTTGTACATGATCAATGGGACCTCCCCAGCAATCCCCTGGATTCTCCCTTCCTTCCTCTCTGCAAACAAACTTTTCCAGATAGAAAAAGAGACAACACCATGGCTGGAGTTCCTCTTCCACCTCTCACACCAGATTTACACCTTTTCACAGATGCATCTCTGTCAGGTTGGGGGGCTTATCTGGATGCTTGAGAAAAATCTTGTCAGAGGTCAAGTACAAATTTCAATCTCCTGGAACTTTTGGCAGATCATTGGGCTCTGAATCATTTCCTTCCTCTTCTCTAGGACATAATATAATGTTTTGGGACAACATGGGACCTATTGGTCCATCTCGGCTGTTCAATCCTCTAAACTAAATTACAATAATTAAGAAAAAAATCTTAAATCTAATCATTCATATACTTATCAAGCTTTTTCTTAAACTCACATAAATTTACTGCCTCTACAACATCTGAAGGCAACACATTCCAAAGGCCAACCCCTGTTAAAAAAATGTAACCGTTTTAACTGAAGATGACTCCTACCTTGCCAAAATTTATATTTGTGTCTTCTAGTCCTACTATTCTCACTGTTAAATATCAAAAAAGATGATGCATCAACACTATCAATTCCTTTACAATCTTAAACACCTCAATCAGATCTTCCCTAACTCTTCTTTTTCAAAAGAAAACAATTTGAGAGATTTCAGCCTCTCCACATAAGACAACCCCTCCATCCCAGGCACCATTCTAGTAACCCTTTCCAACAATTCAATGTCTTTCCTAAGGTGAGAAGCCCAAGACTGAACTCAATATTCCAAATGTGGCCTAACCAGTGACCTGTACAATGAAATTATAACCGTATTAGACTCGTATTTAATATTTCTGTAGATAAAACCTAAAATTCTATTTGCCCTACCACTAGCAACAGCACACTGCTTGGATGGTTTAGACTGATCAACTATTACTCCAAGATCCCTTTCCTTCATAACACTATTAAGGTTATTCCCATCCAAATTATACTTATTATTCAAATTATGATAACCCACATGCATTATCTTGAGTTTATTATAATTAAAAGCCATCTGCCATTTATTTGCATAGCTCAACAAATAATCCAAATCCTTTTGTAAGACAGTAGCATCCTCCTCACAGCCAGCAACACCCAAGACCTTAATATCATATGCAAATTTAAGTAATTTATTTATTGACTACTCCTTCATCTATGTCATTGATGTAAATCAACAAGAGCATAGGTCCTAATACTGAGCCCTGAGGTACCCCATTTGTGATATTAATCCAGTTTGAGTGAAATCCATTTGTAACAACCCTCTGATTTCTTCCATCCAATGTGCTAACTCATCCCTCACACCTATAGTGCTAATTTTTTTTTACAAGCCTGTTATGTAGCACCTTGTCAAATGCTTTCTGAAAATTCAGATACACCAAACCCACAGCCTTTCCCTCATCTACATAAACAGTAAGCTTTTCAAAGAATTTTAAAAGGTTTGAAAGGCAAGATTTTCTCTTAGTGAAACCATGTTGACTATCCAATAAGATTCTAAACTTTGTTAAATGACTTTGCAAAGCATCTTTTAACAGACTTTCCAAAACTTTTCCCACAACTGATGTACAACTAATGGGTCTATAATTACTGGGACAATTTTTACCACCTCCAATGAAAGTAGGAGTTACATTAGCTAACTTCCAATCCTCTGGTACCTGCCCACTATTCAAGACTGACAAAAATAGTAATAAGTGGCTCACATATCTAACCATTAACCTTATCTTGGAGAAATATTATCTGGCCCAGGATGCTTATCATTTTTTAAATGTCCCAATTATTTCTTAACCATCTCAGAATTAATGCAGTCATCTAGTCGAATCTTGTTTCCATCTATCAACTGTTCAAGATGGGGAATACTGCTTAAACTTTCGTTAGTAAAAGCTGAAGAAAAAGCAAAATTTAATAACCCAGCCATCTCATAATCATCAGATACTAGCCTTCTTTAATCATCCCTCAAGGGTCCTACTCTCATCCTAACATTTCGTTTACCTTCAATGTATTTAAAGAAATCCTTACTGTTGATTTTTACATCTTCAGCCAACCTTTTCGATGCCCTGATTTCCTGTTTCACCAATTTTCTTGATCTTCTAAATCTCCTGTCATACCAGTCAATTTAAATTTCTTAAATTTATGATGCTTTCCTTTAATTTTATATCTTAAACTCTTTGTAAGCCAACCTGGTTTTTTACTTGCAGCTATCCTTTTCTTTCTATAAGGAATATGTTTACCTTGAATTTTTAAAATTTTATCTTTAAAAATTGTCAACATCTGATCAGTGTCTCCAATTCACAACAGATAATTCTTGTCGCATCCCTTCAAAATTTGCTTTTTTGAAATTTGTAACCAGAATATCATTATTCCTTATCCCCGTATGTAGCAAAACATTGAACCTAATAGAGCAATGATCACTTGCACCCACATGTTCCCCAATTTCCACGCTCTCAATCATTTTTCTATTTGAAGTTAACAATAAATGTAAAATAGCATTGTTTCTAGTAGTTTTCTTGACTAATCGGTGATGAAAGCCACCCTGAATGGTTTCCAAATCCTTTCTCTTTCATGGTTTGACTAGCATTTCCCAATCTATATGCCTGAAATTAAAATCACCCATAATTATGACTTCTGTAACTACATTACTCAGCATTGAAGCACTAGATTTTGTCCAGATTAAAATACTGAATACTACTTATGAACATGGGTGCACTATTATTCCCTTCACTACATATACTTGTGCAGTCCACTATTCCTATGTGATGTAAGTTACCCTTAAGTGTCTTCTTGTAGTTTCATATAACAATTTGAGTTATCTATTTGAAAGTTATGTTTTTAATAGATATCCTATTTCAGACAAGCCTAATTTAATATACATATTTTGATTCCAGCATAATTTTTTCCTATTAGTTTTCTATAATTCATTAACAGGCATAGCATGTGTAAGTAAATTTATTGTAAAGCTGTAGCAATTTTCAACTATTTCATACACAACAGGTTTCTAGATCATTCCTCATGTATTTTGGATGTTTCACACACAAAGATGGGATGTATTAACCATGAATGTTGACTGGTTATACATAAAGGGGATGAGTTCAAGAACTGGTTAGAATATCCTAAGGTAATTGGTTGAAAATTATCTAGAAGTGAATGAACATTTTTTCAACACAGACACATGTGTAGTGAATTTATTCACTGGTTAATTACTCATCCCAAACTATTTGTTTTTTAAAACCCTGACTGTTATTTTATTGAAGAATTTCAGAAACTGCGGTAATGTCTAAATCATCAAATGGGATGATCATCTTCTACCACAAGAAGAAGCAAGTAAATTTCAAAGTGATTGGTAAGTACAAAATTTTTGCAATAGGACCATTCTACCATCCAAGAAAAGTATTAACTAGTTTCCAAATTAGAATTTAAAAAAATAAAAAGACTATTTAAATCACTGAAATCACATACTTTATAAACATTTTTTACAAAAGTAAGTTTTGCATTTCTCTTTCTAAAGCTAGTTATATTCAAGTAACACCTGTATATAATCAACACAGAACTTCATTTTCAGGTAATTAACTCGATTCCTACTCAATAGTTTATTAGATCTCAATAAAAAATAATTATTGCCAACAAAGACAAGTAAGCATTCTCATATATAAATTGCAAATTTGCTCTCTGCTTACTGGTGAATATTGTTAGTAAAAAAAACACACTAGTTTTGTTAAATATACAACTTTTGTAATACAACATAGACAAAATATCTAGAAAATGAAATGGACCTAGTCCTCTGCTCATACTTATACAAACTGCTGAAACTAAGTTATTTTGACAATCACGATTAAAATCCATCTTTGGTACATAGTTCAATAACTTTTATCAGTCCAAAACATTTTATACTAAAATAACAAAAATGTTTATTACAACGATATACTATAATTTTCTGAACATAATATGCATTTCTCTAAAAATTTATCTGAAAGTTATGGGTGCATATAATATATAACAAATCTAAATGCTTTTTTTTTTTACAGCTAGTTCAGACCATCTTTTCTGACACACATTGTGAACAATAATGTATACTTACTAGAAATATTGCATTTTGGTGGAATATCTTATTAATTCTCTCCGTTTCTACGGCATAAATGAAAATTGTCTTCACTAATTAATTTTCAGTATCTTTAAACATGATTTTTGAAATAAAATGATCAAGAACCTTAGTCTTGTGAATTTTAAAATATATTTACATTCACATTTAGAAATGTTTGGAAATACATAACTAGTTGTAGCAACATTACATTTGATATCCAAAACTACAGATCATTTTCAATGAAACCCGAGTCAGAATTTACTTGAATAGTTGGCACTACTTCTCTTCTGGCTGTAAATGGGTTTTTGAGAACATCTATTTGTTAGCCACAATTGCAAAATAGCAAGTGCTAAGGCAAACTCACTTTAAGAGATTTTAGGGATACTCTAACATTTTGTATATTTGCTGGCTGTGATTGCAAACATAGCAAGCACTACAGTGAATGTGCAATTAGAGATTATACATACATCTACCATTCTTGTCATCAAAGGGTTACTTCTACTGTAGTACTGCAAAAGTCTAGGTGAGTATTATTTATGGTAATAAGGCAAATTTAACTTTTATTTCATGAATGTTAGATTGCTTATTACATTCAGAAAAATTTGGGGTGAAGAAAAGCAAAAGTTTCTGACCACCCAGAGCTGTTTTTCAGGCTCCCAATTTTTTTTTTTTGAGGCTTGAAAGATTTTTAAACCTAAATTCCTGACCGAACTTGATTTGACTTGGAAAAATATAATTAATGTTGAAATTAACAATTTTCAAAACTTCAGTGATGAAATGTAGCATATTAAAGATAATAAAAATATGCTTGCAAATTTATAGTAAAATATTACTAATAGAATAAAAGTGATCCATATTTTTTGAACAACTGTATTACAATTACATTTTGGCCCAAAAAGCTTTGAGCAAAAAACCATTCATATTACAAACATAAATACATTAGCATATAAAAAACTATAAACTAGCTTATTGGTTATAGTAATTTTATATAAAACCAGTTAAAGGTATACTGTGATTGTTTTCCACAAATGTGCATTTACTGTTAGACTTCTATACCTTGGTTTGAGGGAATTTTCAGTTTTTGTTCCTGTTTTAGTTTGGGTGGTTCTGTCCTGGTATGCCAAACAAGAATCTGAAATCAAAGATTTTGTTCATTAAAATAACATTATTGATACTTAATTTTTTGCTGTTCAAATTTAATTCACCATTAGGAGAGCTTTAACTTGACATTTACTTAGTCATATGATCTATATCTAAGAGTAAAATACCAAGATTTACAGAAAAATGGGTGATAAGATGAAAATATTTGAAACGATGCTATAAGGAGATAAAAAAATCCTCACATTCTTATTAGCTGAATTACATTACAATATCTCTCAAACAACTAATAGCTTATGGTTAGAAATGATTCAAAAATAAATTCCTTGGTTTTTCAGTTAGTTACTTAAGAAACATGAGGTTATAAGTACTGTTGCAGTTATTCAAAATAGTTTGGATGATATTGAAGAAGACTATCTAGAATTTTGTTCTTGGTCAAGTGTATGAAACCCATGTGAACTTTAGATTAAATCTTAGCTTAATCTAGGCTATATTGTAAAGAAGAAAAACAGTATATTTTAATAGTTCATGTAGAATTAACATATTTGTAATGATATATTAATATGTATATTATGGCAGTTTTCTTTGTTACACATAGGATTAATGCAAAAGAATACAAATCAAGCAAAATACATCTAAATAATAAATTCAAGAAACTTTCCCTTCATCATACTTAGTACATAGTTTCCAATGGTTACAAACTCAACACCAATGCTCTCAGTCACCTATATCTAACTTATATAAAAGCTAGTGTGTGTCATAATAATAAGCCTAGAGTAAAGATGTAATGTGGGATCACCTAGCCTAGAGCCAAGTACATAAAATTTATCATGAAAGTAAAAATATTGATTCAATTTTAAGCTTCAATTGTTTCTGAATTCAGCTATTTACTGTCATGTCACCAAGGTTTTTAATAAAAAATAAACCTCTTTAATCAACAGAGGGACTAAATTAAGAAATCAACAAATACTTTTTCAGTTTTGTTGTCTATACATTTCATTTTATACTTTCAGTACAAAGAATAACAACACTATCAAGTTACACTTTAATTGCTAAGAAACATCACATAAAATCCATTTTTGGAATGTAGTGTTACCAAAATACACTGGCTTTTCTATATATTAGTTGTTAATCTGACTGATTTTTACCAATAATTATTCTATGAATATGCCAAGAATTCTTTTCATGAATGATCCCAATTTTGATTTGAGCTGTGAAAGTACTGCTGATAAAGGTACATTATCTGACTCCAATGAAGAAAATGCAGTGGAAGGACATAACATTTATGTTGAATATGTTAACCAGCAAGTTGATAACATTTTATCGACTATTCACTCCATTCTTGATACAGTTGATGATGACACTATGTCCATAACCAACAAATATTCATTGACCAAGAATAATAACAAAGTGATCATTAAAAATTCTGTCATCATTAATACAATCTATTACTCACTTTAAGTTTGAAAAGTCAGTTATGCAATTTATACAAAAAAAATTAAGTTATATTTTTTGAATGATCTGTTGTGACACACAAATTATTAAACTTTCCAACTGAAGCTTTACTCATTTTTATAAGTTTTATTGTTTGGGAATACAATATTTCTTGGAAATGAATTTCAAAATGGCACAAAGATGTACAAATACTTCTGATTATCAAACTCAGTTGAGATTACTGAAGAGTTACAGACAACAGTGGTAATTTGTGTTTTTACAGTGACTTTCACAGAGAGTCTAAGTGATATTTTCAAGTCTAAATGTTTCCAGTAAATTATACTTGGTAAACCAGTAAAATATTACACCATTAGGAACTAATTATAAAGAAAATATAGTTTTTCAATTTGCATACCAACTAAACCTGACCTAAGGGTTGGTCAAATTTTCTCCAGTCCAAAAAACTTTAGTGGACTTTTTTAGATTTTAGCCACTTAAAAAATCCTATTATTTTAGCCATTTATAAAAGCCATGCAGAACTCTAGTTGGAAAACATAATAATATAAAAACATTACAGTTAATATGGCTAAAACAGTTTTTATGGTTTTAAAGTCAACTGTTAAAATTTATAACTGAAAACAGTGAGTGTAATACCTAACAAATTACAAAAAATAACTAATTAAATTGTACTAGAATGAGTTATAACTTGATTAAAAGAACACACAATTAAAAGAGAAACCAGCAACAGAAAGTTCCCCTCAGTTTCAACAAACAAATGATTACATCAGGACTTGTGATCATGCATCATAACACCGATGCTTGTTGTGCAAAATAATGGGGGTGTTGGACTGGATAAAATGAAAATAATGAATACTCAGGTGCAGAACATGGTACACATCAATAACATTTTGTTTAATAGTAATTTTGCTTGCTGTTATTTCAGTTTTAATTTTATTTTATACTTCATCATTTGCTCAATATTGGCCCAAGGAAGGGCACTGGTTATAATGTACACATTCAACATATTAACCCATTAACTGTGGCAGGAGCAGCTCAGTTGCCAATTTCTGACTCACAGATAAAATTGAGTTGCCATCAATCACAATAAAATTGTACTTTTCGTCATTCGCATAGAGTTATAGATATGTATGTGCGACTGACGGATATTTCCGTCATTCGCAGCTGAGCTCTCAATCTTATATTCATCCATGTTTATATGACATTTAAACATCAACTAGGCACAACTGACCTCTTTCGTAAATATCGAGGTAAATTTACCTATGTAATGATACATTCTAAGATATACTGAGCCTTACTTTGAAGACAAGATACTCCAAGCAAAGTTTAGGAGACAAGAGAGTGCACCATCATACCAGTAACAACTTCAACGTTTTAGCACTGTGTGATAAAAACAAAATATTTAGTCAGTTTGAATAAAACTTGGAATACAGTATTACATTCTTTCTGAAGACAGATTTTTTTCATCCTCAACATTTGAAAATCTATTTATGTTTCTTATTGTCTGTATCCACCAATCCTATGAGTAAATCTTACCCAAAATTAAGGCATCTTATATTCTTCCCGTGGGTAGCATACATTCTTTAGTTCTCAATCTTTCAGTATTTTCAAAATAGAAACTCATTTACAGTTTCATTAAACTATATCCCCTGCACCTTTGGATGGACAGATTTCAAATAAAGTTTAAATATAACTATATATTTAGATGGTTTGCTAATAATCTAAATTATCTGTCACTGTATTAAAAACTGCAACACTTAAAATGTCATTGTGTTTTTTTATAATCACTTTCTCCAATTTTATTTATGCATTGATCTCAAGTTGTATCTCATATGAACAACTATTGGTAGCTTATCATAAATTTGTTTATTTCTTTATCATTACTATAAACTGATTTTTCCTGATGATATAAAAATATTACACTTTATTATAATGTGTAGTTTTATTTATAATGAGGGTAGGATTACTGAGTCTAGTAAAAAAAGTTGTTCACCAACAAATAAATTACAAGTTTTTATATTTTATCTTTTATTTTGGCAGGAAGATGAGGAATAAAGTGGAGGATCAGCAGTTTTTATCTACACAATCATCTGACAAAGTTTTGGCATCACAGGCACGTCATCACAGAAATAAAACAAAGTAGAAAGCATTTTGCATGACTTGTCAACAAAAAATTTCTTAAGGAAGCTCTTTTTAAACTGAGGACTGGTTTATAGCCTTCAAGATACCATTCCTCACATTTCATCTTTGATGAAATAAAACAAACTGGTGCAGTCTTGTCAAAGGGAAGACTCACTGGTAATGATAATGCCAATAGGAGACTGAAGTGAAAGCAAACCTTTTAATCAAGTGTTGTTTAAACTCCTGGACTAGTGTTTCTCAAGAAATTGAATCAAAATCTGAAACTCAGTGATGCCACAGAGACTGCAAGACCACAGAAGGTCTATGCTTTGGCCATAAATCATGAAAGTAATTTGAGTGATGCACAGACACTACTTAAAAAGAAATATCCTCACCCAATCTTCTGTGGCTGTGTAG
>NW_013665963.1:575981-589188 GCF_000517525.1 Limulus polyphemus | reverse complement strand
AATATCTATACTTGGTTCCACTTCACCATCATCAACTCCTTCAGTCACCTTGACTTCAGCTTAATGGCACCTGGTTAGTTCAACCTCTCTTTTGCAGCAATATCTGAAATAATTTTTGCAGGGTCTTTGGCTCAGTCCGATGGCATTTCCATGAGATTTAACAGATGCAGCAACACTTACCAGAATTTGGCCTTTGTTGTTCCCAAACGTCATTTTATTGAAGTTAATTACACACTTCCACGGTAGTAAGTAGTTCAACCATAATATGCACTGGGAACTTCAATGTCAGCCAAGTATACTTTGTGTCTGTTCTTTAAGCCCATGAGCTCAATAGTCTGTCACACCACAGAACTTCTGTATGGCTTCTGGTACTCCCTTATGATCTAGCACTTTGATACTCATAACGGTTTGCTGAGATGCAGAATCTATGACAAAGTTGCACTTCTGGCCATCCAGCTTTCCTGTCATGTAGACACCATGTGTGCTTTGATTGCCATTTTACACTTAGCTGTTGGGACTTTCACGATGGGGGTTGGTGGGTGTCCCTCAGCACCAACCACTACTGGTTTCCCCGAGGCTGAGTTACACTGGCTCTTCATATGTCCTTGCTCTCCACAGTTCCAACAACTTTTCTAAGTAGCAGCCTTTCCTGGTGTGGCATCTTCCCTGTGTTGACGTTTCCAGCATTGAGCTCTCTTGTGCCCAGGTTTGTTACAGTGCCAGCAAAGTCCCTCAAACTTCTCTGAAAACTGACCATTTCTGACCTTGAATCCAGATGACTGTACCAACCTTGGTACCTCTGTGCTGGACTTAACATAGGATTCAAATTCAAGAGCTCTGGCCATTGCATCCTGCATGGTAGAGGGGTGTGCTTGCTTCACTTGTATCTTTAGTTGTGTACTGTCCAAGGCATCTACAATCTGCTCCCTCAGCAACAGCTTGAGGACATCTGGTGGCGCAGTTGGATAGGCCTTGTGTGCCATACTTTCCAAATCCTGTGCCAGCTCTTGCACGCTCTCCACTTTAGCAGGGACTCTAGCTCTAAACCTAGCCCTGTAGACTTCGGACTGATTTTGCATTCTATACCTGATTTCTAGAGCAGCTACCAGTGCTCTTTAGTTGTGCCTATCGTCTGCTGACAACTGTCCAAGTATTTCCAATGGCTGTTCCTTCAAGCTCGTTGCCAGGTACACTGCTTTCTATTCCTCTGTCCATCCATTCATTTCTGCCAGGAGCTCAAATTGTGCTCTATATGCTTCCCACGGTGCCTTCCCATCAAATTTCTGTGGCTTCCTTCATACTAGATCACCCCTGTTGCTGACACTCATGTCTGGAATGTGACTTCTGGCAGGACTGAAAATGTCTGCATTAGGGTTTAGCTGCAGGGTCTGGAAGGGGCTTCCTGTTGTATGGGGCTGATTAGGTCCATGGGTAATATATCTTCCCTGTGTAAAAGAAAGTAGATCATCCTGTCGATGTTGTACCTGGCATCAGCCTAGATGCAGATGATATCAAACTACGTATGATCGATTTGGCTTCCTGCTTTTTCCCCTTCATGTAGCTTATCACAACAGACTCATTCATATTGTCAACATTGAACTTTTTATTGCACACATTGCAACAAGCTTTTTGGCCATGTGCCCCCATAACAAGCCATTTCCTGTACTTATCCTTCAGAAATCATGCATTGTGAAATATACATTTTCCCAGCATGTTTTATGCAAGTACACATTCAAGACAACACCACAGAACACAAAAATAATGATGAGAAAAAAGAATGGATCTCAATTACATAATTACTTTTACAGTGAGACTCAAACACCAATGGCCTCATTCAACCATGTACCGCTGAAGTAATTCAAGTTACTATTTATGCATGCACATATGCAGTGCATGCTTGTGTCATCACTAAGGAAAAACATGGACTTACTCAGAATATAATTACCATTGGATATTATATGATGTAATCATCAAATAAACAAATTATGGAAAACACTAGTTTATAATACTGACAGGTGAAAATTTTCATTTTCCATGATATTCCAAAACCCTTAGATAAATTTTCATTTTTCCAAAACTTTACAAAACCCGTATGAACTCTGCTTTCAAAATATAAAGGTTCAAGACTTGGAAGAAGATGAGAAGACTTTAGCCATAGGTATGACCATGAAGGAAGCTGAGTATATCCTGAATGTACATCTGATGGCTGTTTTATATGATTTGGATCACTAGAGCTAGACAAAATTTATGAAGCAGGGTGGTTTTCTGGATTTCTGCTGGTTAGCAGTTACATAAAGTTGATATTCAAGAGTTAAGCTTCCCACCCACTAGCTGCCTGTTTATGTAATTGGAAGAGGTTGAATTATGCAGAAACTACAACAATGAAAAAATATTCACAATGGATCAAGAGCAATCTTATTATTGTGTGCTATATTCTTCATCTCCTTCAAGATCAGGACCTGGGCAGTAGCAACAAAGAAAAGGTAGGTATACAGTAAGGATTAAGATTAAAATTTGACAGCTGCAACTGCAAGTACTATTGGGACTGGAGCTAGAAGTTTAAAAAAAAAATCAGGAAAGATGAAGTAGCAATTGAAGTCAGCAACTCAAAGTGACAGTAAATAGAAAAAGAAAGTACTAATGATTCAGTTATTTGTAAAACTGTTCAATGCATTTAGTTTTGATACAGTTTACTCTGAAAATCTGAAAAAATTTAACAAAAAACAAACAACTTTCCTTAATAAAACTATTTTAATAATTATTCTTTTTCTTGTAATTTTTAAAGTAAAGTTCATCAATAAAGAATTTACTGGTGCTAATTAGGTGTCTAACATTAACATTATTTATCATCATTGGTAATATTTCTGTGTGTTAAGCTGTCAATATATTAACACTTTTGCAGTGGGTTCATGTATTTTACACAATATTGTAACCATATAGATATACATACTGTAATTCTGAAAGTACTTAATGTAACTTCATGAAATTTGACAAGCTTTCAGTAAATATTACAATTCTTCTGTAGAAAAAAAATATCAGAATTTTTAATTAAGTACTTCTATTAAAAATTTCTCCATAAATATATAGAGTCAAAGTGTTGACTACTCCAAGTGCCCTTGATAACCATCCTTATCAAAGACCTCAACCAATTTGTCACTGCCCTTGATAACCATCCTTAACAAAGACCTAAGTGCTCTAAGTGCAAAGTGATTTTCATGTTAAGATTAAAAATACTTTGCTTCATCTGAAAGTTTTCAAATTTCATTTG
This sequence comes from Limulus polyphemus, assembly GCF_000517525.1. Lineage (NCBI taxonomy): Eukaryota > Metazoa > Arthropoda > Merostomata > Xiphosura > Limulidae > Limulus > Limulus polyphemus. The sequence continues at coordinate 585,920 of NW_013665963.1, read as the reverse complement.
CATAATCTCTAAAATCTCCTAAACAAAGTTTTCTTTCACAAAAAATTTCATATTTTTATCTAATATTTTCTATATCATTACTCTATGTAGGATGAGTTGATTTGACTGATTTTGTAATCACCATATAAAATTAAGAAATATCACGAAATTACCCTTTTTTCTAAAATAACTGCAAATTGTAACATGAAACCACAATTACTTATCTTAAATAGTTTAAAGCTCCCAACAATAAACAACTTTTTATACTTAATTTTATTGAACTTTAAATGGTGTAACTAATAATCTTGCCACACAAGTTGTAAATCATTTGGCAACCATGCACCTCGTGTTATCAAATTATGTAATGCACAAGCTGCTTGCAAAAATATCCCATGAATAATTTTTTTTATTATTCTCATTTTTCATTATCTTACTTAATCTAACCTAATAAGTTTCTAATTTTTATGATTTAGTTATTTTATAATAATAAATAAAGATTACACATGAAAAACAAATATATAGTGCTTACATGGGTCATCATCTTTTTGTGCTGTCAATTGTTGATGAACCTTAGGCCTACTTTTTTTAATATTATGGTACTATTACACTAAATATTTTTTAATAAATTAAATAAAGACCATAAGAACACGGAGTAAGAACATGCAAAAAACAAACAATGTCCTATAACTACCATCACTTTTCTGGCTTTCTAATTATGCAATAAGATCCTTTAAAAATTCAGCTAATCTTTTCAATGTGATTCTTGTAAGAATAAATTTTCAAACTGGAAGCAAAATAGACAATTTTCGGTACAGAAAACATCATAATATAATACGGCATTAGATAAATTATAACTCTGGCTTTCTATTGGTTATAAATAATGTAGTATTAAATGTTTGAGAGAAATACTGGAAATTTGTGAAAAATACAATGTGACAAGTGGGTCTGATTTTCTAGTTTATAGCTCTGTGGACAAATAAGATTCAAGGCTTTAAATACATGCTTTGCCTGAGTATTATCAACATTGTAATGAGTAATTTATGTTAAATTCCATACTTCTTATATGTTGTAAATAAATTAGAGAAGAGGGAAGATCTAGAGAGCAAATGTCACAATTCTCATTCTAGGGGAGCTTGATGAATTTTCTTTAATATTTCCTTATAAAATTAAGATCTTAAAACTTATATATAATATTAAAACTTGATTTATTAACTATGTTTTGATGTGAGGTTTATTCATATACATATATTATAAAGTAAAATGTTTAATTAAATTTTGAATGTAACTTCGTAAAAGATTGTGACTTGCACTTTGCAAATCTGACAAGAAAGGGTTAAAAGTTATTTACATTTTAAAAGAAAAATTATGGAAAATTTACTGCAACATCTCTAACATTGCATACACTTATTTGAATAGTTTTGTAATGGTGTAATAGGGATACATTAGATCATACAATACAGACAATACTGAGCAGCTGTCTTTACTTTAGAGATATAATGTGTACTTCTCTTTTGAATTTTCCACTCTTTGACTAGATGTGACATCCATTTTAATGGTTAAGCAAAGGTAAATCTCTAATTCTGTAACACTTTTCCAGTTTATTCAAATTTTTGTGGCTCTTTAAGTCTCAAATTAATTCACTTCAGACAGGAACAGGTTAATTCTTTTAAATACTTAAATTTGTAATCATACAGAGTTGCTGAAGACTGAAGTTGTATCATTCTGTTTTAGTATTTTTGATTAAATAAAACAATTATGGTATGGTTGTAAATGGATTTAAAGTTATAAATTTAAATTAACTTTAAGGTTTAGCAGGTAATTTATAAGAGGACTTTAGATGAAGCTTGTGGTTTCCTCTATTTTGAGACTAAGTGTATGACTTTGTGGTAAACCACACACCTGTTCATTCTTACTTAAGATTTTTTTTGAATTTTTAAAATTATGTACCCACTTTTTTTTAGAATAAAAAATATACAACACAAACTCAACCTGCGGTTTCTTTAAAAATATGAGGATAAAATCATACAAACCTTAAATCCACAGTAGTCCGTGTTTCATAAGTCAAATGCAAAATATTATCCAAGATTATTCATAAAGTGGAAAAACAAACAAACTAATTTTGTTTTGTGTTTTTGCATACATAGATAGCATAGAAACTTGAGTTTGCTGAGCCTACTTTTTGATGGTATATTAATGTAATTGCTTAAATATATAGCTAGCAGGTATGTTGACAATTGCTATTATATATTGTTCCTTTACCTTTGTACAATTGTTAGCCTTTGGCTCCAAATCTTCCATCTTGACTAAACGTTTTAGAAGATGGGATTCCTGATATCCTCTTGGAACTTTTAAACTGAATCCTGCTTCCTGGTGCTTCAACAACAAAGTTGCATTCACTGCAAAACCAGCCATGTCAATAGGAAATGGTCGATCTGCTTTCCATAGTGTGTTCCAACCCACAACTTTACCACTTTTGACTATAGGTCGTTCAACCATCAGACCACCCACCAATGCAACAGGCCACACAGATACTTTCTTGGTGTAGCGCATCTGTCAAAAAAAAGATATATACATATAAAGTCTTCTAAATATTGTTACATCTCTGGTCATTAGTTAATTTTCCGTATAATTTCTTTCCGATGAAACTTTAGCGACAAAAGTCCTTTCTTAAGTAAAAATAGTTTATTCTTTGTGAATACAACTTTTCAATATACTTAATTTTCACAGTTGCGCTATAACAAGCGCTATAATTCACAACGAACATCTCACATGCTCGATTCAACTGTCAATTACACATAGTTGCTGTCACTTCTTGGCGGCTTATATATGCAAGACTACCGCATATCTAGTAGCCTCTCGAGACACGCATGACGTGTTACTAGTGTCACGTGACCTCCGCTGTCGTAACAATATATACTGTTAAAAATGCCTGACTAATATTAAACAAAACAAGCTTACTTGCAAGCCTTACAAGATTTTTTTCAAAGAAATATCAGTTACTTGAAAAAATAAAAATCATACAAATTCTAAAATGATCTTGAATATACATTGTTTCTGCACAAGTTGAAATGAGAAGAAAAACTGGATTGTTCACTTACAGCCATTACATTTTTACCTTAACAAAGCAGTTTGATGGTTTTATACATAGTCACATATTGTTTTTAATATACTAAGTAGAGGACATTAGAAACCAGACATGCCTAAAACAAAAATTGTTTTTTTTTCGATAGTCTGCCTGTGAAAATATGAAATTTCCATCCAATATAAAAACCTAACATCTATTATAATAATATTCATTATGCACCTTACTATCTAAATATGCATACACTTCATTTCTACAGATGTAGACAAAAGGAGGACATAAATATACTTTAGAAGACACTCTGTACAACAACATATTAAAAGCTTATCAAAGTATTTAAAAGGTCTAACATTAGGTCATAGAATAATATTATAAGTTGATTTATTAACAGTAATAAGTATGGTAAAGTTTAACCCTAGCTAAACTAAAGCAAAAATGTAAACAAGTTACAGTGTTAATCTTTTTATCAAATATAGGCTGTACTTAATAAAGGCTTAACTAATAATTGGCCTAATACAAAAGGATTTAAAGATTTTGGTGTCTATGATTAGAATTATTTTGTATTATTCCAAAAATCCTGTATTTAAAGAAGTACTGTTGCAGTAAAGATACTAATTTGACCTCAAATGTTATACGGGTCTCTGCTAGTATTAGATATTATGGTACACATGTATTACCTCTTCAAACAGTTCCAAATCATATGTATTGTCATCATCTCCAAAATAGACAACACCTTTGACCTCTGACATATTTAAGTGCTCTCGTAACCATTTCAAACCAAGGTTTCGCTGGAGTACTCCTCGAGGTTTTAACCAATTTGGATCTTTTTCAGTAGTCTTGTAGTCTGGTGGAGTGGGGATATTTAGGTGAGTATTAGATAATGGACAGTGGGCCAGGAACTTTGACACTAATTTTGTTTTGTTTATAGAGTCTTCCACCAAAATCCAGTGGATGTTGGGTACCTAAAATATAATTTACTTTAAATACTAATTATCTATATCTAGAATATGAGAATGCACATATAGTTTTAGTATGTCAGACACTACTAAAATGAAGAAAAATATAATCACTAAATATAAACTTCAAGATTTTTTAAATGAAGCTAAATACTTACCATTACTACAAACTAATGTATCTTAGTCACTTCACTATTTTCTTAGCTTTCTCCTCACTTTAACAGTTAAGTTGCATGATGTGAAAAATCATATCAAGGCAAAGCATAATTTCTTCATTTTGTGCTTACTACAGGTATAATTCTAGTTCAATCAGCTTCAGTTACATGTATTTTGCACAGCTGAGACTGTATCCCAACCAACTCAAGAAATTTCCCCATATACTGAAGCACACACACAGAGTTAAAGTATTAGTTCTCAAAACACCACCTTTGTCTGTGACTCATGTTTCTATTTGAGAATAAAGCAGTTATAACCACTCAATATCCAGAAAAGTCAATAAGTCCCACTCTACACTGAATAAAACTGTGTTTCCAAGTGGTATTATCACCACCAACTAAGAGTACAAGAATAAAAAAGAAAGATTCTGCTTACATCAAGATGATTGAAAGAAATTATGCAAAAAATCCAAAGTTATGTAAAAGGCAATTAAAATTTAAGATAAGGAAAACAAATGTTACAATACAAAGGTATCATAGAATATGATGCAAGTTGACAAGTGCTAAAACAAATTAAAAGTATAAAGCAGAAAGGTAGAATGACAATTAAGGTGTCATAAGTTGGTTGGACTAACGTTGTTTTGATAGATGTACACTAAGTAGCTGGTCATATAAAGTTGTAAACAAAATCAATTTTGCAGGTCAAATCACTTCAAGAAGGTAGAAAATACAGAGATAAACCAAACAACTAAAGTGTCCATAACTTATAGAGGAGAATAACTTAAGTTAAGGCACATGTAAGTTCTGATACTTATACAAATTTTAATAAACAATAAATTCTCTTGAGGAACTTTAGTGTTTCCTGGAGGATGTATTAAATGCAAAAACCACCAAATGTAATTTGAAACATACAAAGACATACTAATTTTATATGAATTAAAATACTAAGCATTAAACGTTTTATAGAAATTTGTGTATATTTCATAGAACTCATTGTCATATAGTGGTATACTAACTTATTTTTTATGGTTGTTTCATATTTATGCTAAAACTATACTTGATTTATTTATGTCTGGTTTAGCACATATCAAATAAGCCTAATTTTTATTTGATCATAGGTTGGGCTTGTGCATCACCTGTTGCAGTATCTTAAGCAAGAAAAGAAATGCCATGTATCTCTTGAAAAATTTTGGGAGTCAAGACATGGACTTCCAACAATTTTTTTCATTACTCCAACATACTCTCGCCCCGTGCAGAAAGCTGAGCTTACTAGGATTTCTCACACACTTCGAAAGGCTTGCATGTTCATGATAAATAAAAATTACAAATTTAAGGTAGCAAATACACAAACACATACTTAAGTAAACATATAACTTGAAATCTCTCAAAAATTAGAGAACAGGCAGCAATATTGCTACAATTATAACTTACTATATTATAATGGTTCAAAATATACAGAGGTTTAACTGTACTCTGTATGAATGATTTACATTTACTAATGCAATGGTTTGTTGCTGTAGATGCAAATGGTGGTGCCACAGGTACATGTTTGTTTCATTGCAAATATGTCACTATTAAACAGTGCAAAGCTGCTAATGGGTACTTAATAGTTGGAAAAACATATCACAGTCTTTTACAAGAAAAAATATTGATATAGTGAGATTATTACGTACAGCCAAAAACACAATGTCAGAGAAGGAAGTATTTAGTGTTTGCTATGGTGAAATGGAAGAACATGCACAACAAACATTGGTCTAGAATGGAAATGGGCTATGAAATCAAAGTCCAAGCCATTTAGCTTTTAGGTATTGTAATGCTGTATCTATTACAATGACATACAACATTACACATTATTTGACACATTTATTAATTTTCTGTTGTACTAAAAACTATTTTTCCTTTCTTTATTCTGTGATTCTAACATGGCAGTTCTACTACAAGTTCAAATTATATTTCAAAGACAAAGTTTCTGAAGAAATAAAACATAGTATAATAGGTTTACATAAAGAAGGCTACAGTCAGTGGGAAATTTCTGTGCAAATGAAAGTATCAAAAACTGGTACCAATGATGAAAAGAGCAGGACTGAAAGACCCATACAGCCTTTCCAGATCAGATGTTTAGTACCTTATACCTTAGGTTTATTTCAATTACAGACAGGCATAAATCTAGCAGCTGGCTTGCTGCAGAACTTCAAGAAATCACTATGGTTAAAGTTTACTTTTACATGGTGTGATAAGTTTCATTGAGAAAAGCTGAAAGGGTGCACTAAAACAAGAAAACCTCTGTTCCAGAAATGCAACAAACCAAATAGAATTAATTTTGTAAAATAGAGTACTCTGGCATGACAAGTCAAAGGTTGCAATCACTGGAACCAACATATACCAGTATATTCACCATATGAATGGTGACAGATAAAATGAAAATTTTCTGCAGCCTTCAGTTAAGCATGATGGAGATGATATCAAAGTGTGATGCTGTTTAACTGGAGATGGTAATTTGTACTTAACTGACTAAATATTGGATTCTGCCAAATATAAGCAAATACTCATTCATAATGCTGTTCCTTCTAGATGTCATTTCCCAGCATGATAATGATCTCAAACAGAAAATGCAGTAAAACAGTATCTCAATAGAAAGAAAGCAGATGAAACGTTTACGTGTTAGGTGTAGCTTGAAGCTTAATATCGTTAAATGTGTATAGGACTGTCTTGATTGTGAAAAACAGCAGATGCAATAACGACAAAGGAGAAGCTCTGGACAATTCTTCAAAACATCTGGAATTCAATTCCCCCCAAAAGCTTGAAGAAAGCATTCCTCAATCAGCTTCAGGCAGTGACTTCAACTAAGGGTAATCATACAAAATATTACAGAAATAAAGCGTAGCTTTGCTTCACATGTACATGTTTTGCCTTCAGACATTTAAGAATTTCTGAAATCATTGTGCTAAAAGAAATTTAGCATGTTTTGAATTTAAAATACATTATACCAAATGGTCTCTAATTTATGGACAGTACTGTATACTACAGTGTTTCAGAATAAATCAGAAGCAATACAACAGATGAATACTTTATTAAACTATAATGGTTCAAGAACTAGTAATGCTATTGCTACATATATATAAATTAATATTCTATGGTGCATGATTCCGAGAAGTGGCAGAAATAATGCAACAAAACACCCTAATATACTGTTAATGACTCACAGAATTAACCATCAGTAATAAACCTAGCATTAGATATTTTGCAACAAAATGCTGAATCATCTGTAACCATATTCACAAAGCCATTGTTTTTTTTGTACCTCCTGCATTAACAAATTTGTCCTTTGCAATAAATTATTGTAAACTTGTTAGCCTCTAATTTCTTTTTGAAGACTATTGTTCTTACTTTTTATCTCTTCCCCCACTGTCAAACTTTTGGCCTCATAATTTTATCAAGTATTCCTTTGTTTAACAACAAGTCAAAGCTTGGAATGGTCTATTCTTCCATTGGGGGGTGTGTCTGTGAGCCAGACACAGAAAACGTTTTTTTTTATGTTGGCAAAAATTCCAAAATATGCTTGTTGATAATGATCTTGCCATTTCAGTTGCAGATGCCTCAACTGCCAAAACAAACCAAATTATAATTGTCATCTCCGTTAGGCTTATATCAGGAGCAGAATCAAGCACAATCAAGTAATATATAGCATATTTAGCAGCAATCAGTATAAATCTGGACCTTGTTGGACAGAAATTGAATCAGTTCAAATAGTGCTTATGGACTTCTTGGATGACAATCTTTCAAGTACAGCTTGTCAATGCTGAGTTTCATGTTTAACCAGGCATATATTTTTGTATCAACTATTTAATTAATTTTACAATTAAACTTTTAATGATTTCCTTTATTGAAACAAACTTCACATATTCTAAAGATCCAACTTCATGTCAACATGTAACCAGCATAACCAAAGATGTTTTAGGTATAAGCAGCAGTCTTTGATAGGCCTAATTCTCAAATAAATCTAAACAGTCACTTACATCGAACTAGTGTATTTAAGTGTTTTACATTCACAAAAAAGAAACCTATCATTCTTTAGGTATTTGAAGAACTTGTAGCATTCCGCCACAATTTAATTCTTCATATAGTTAGCTGACACTAGGCAGCTGGCAAATAATTGAATAGAGTTGTTTAAACATACTCGTATGTTAAAATCCCTAATAAAATGCTTTCATTTTCTACAGGATAAACAAAAAGAACTGGGAGAAAACATTACAAAACTGGTGTCCAGAGAGGGATTATTCTGATAAAGAGAGAGAGAGTTTAGAGTGAACTTCAAGATGGTGACATGCTTGAAGTGAGATCAAAAATTTGCTGGAAATGATGACAGTGTAAAAAAGAATAGGCAAAAAGAGACAGAAAATTAACAGAACAAGAAAGAGGCAATAAGGTTAAAAACAAGAAAGTTACTTAAAATTGAAGAAAGACAAAATAAGACAAGAATTTAAGAAAGGATTTAAAAGAAAGACTTAAGATTTAAAGAAGAATTAAAAACAAGACTGACTGAAATCAAGATTGAGGAAGCTATTAGAGATGAACAGAAGCATTATAACAGTAAATTTAATACAAAAAGACATTATGAAGTGGAGAAAGATTGATGAAGAAATAGATATATCAGTGCAAAACAACATCTATAAAGAACAAAAATATTACAACAGAAATGCCAATGAGGTAGAAAAAACATCTGGGACATTGTGGGTTCTAGCACCCAGATCCTAACCCCCCCCCTCTTTTTTTGGTTATGTGTGATAGATGGAATATCCCCAATGCTTTTGGGAGCTATAACTGCAGAAATTTTCACTTTAAAATGACACCTTTTGTACTTTTGTTCAAATGGGATAATTTTACATTGTTATATTAGAACTTTGTTGGACATTCACTTACTTGTTGGCAGTACATCTACATGTACAATAAATAAATTGTAGGTTATATTATATATATACACATATAAATTCAAAGCTCTTATTTTAAAACAAAAAAACCTTCACACTTTCCAGTCATTATCCAAAAGTTATAATGAAGATTGCCTGTCGTAACAGCACCCAAAAGCATTGGGGATATCCCATCTATCAGACAAAATCCAAAGAGCAGATAAGAAACCAGTTAGCAGTTGTGGAAAATTCATTTAGGCCACAGAGTTGAGTGCTTACAACCTCAACATCTCAACTCTTACTGTCTTTCACTGTCTGTAGCCAGTTGTGAGAAGGCAGTTACCCTTAAAAAGATGTAATAAAATTAAAAGTAGAAATAAGATTAAATTAAGCCACCTAAAAAATATATATTTCTACTAAACAATGCCTACCATCCTCCACTCCTTAAAAGTTTTAAAAATCCTCAAAGTAGAATAAATACCACCCTAATAATTGTACTATATGTTACTCCCAACCTCCACCCTTTTCTGAAAATGACTTATTAAAAAAATATCTTAAACAAATTACTAGAAATATCTTAATTAGTTCATGTTGTCACATTATTCAAGTATAGCATGGGATAGCCAAGAAAAGCCCAGTTATTGAAGTTAGTCTTTCCAGTCCCAGCTATACTGAATAAATTTAACTTGCATATTAAAGGTAGCTACCTACCTCTAGAGACAAAAAAGTTGTTTTTTTTCTCATTGAATATTTATCAGATAAAATATTTTGAAATTTATTATAAAAACTTGCAAAAAACTTTTTTATTTGCTCAAACAATTTAAATGTTTCAAATACAGATAATTTAAATGTTTCAAATA
>NW_013665963.1:573520-574896 GCF_000517525.1 Limulus polyphemus | reverse complement strand
TACAGTAGTAGCAAATGACTAGACTGGCACTTTCCAATTTTATTAATATGGAAATTTTTCTTCTTGCTTTCACTAAGGCAAAATTGTACATTGGTTGTTTCAAGTCTAAATATTTGGTTGCATATTCATACCCTATTGAAAGCCATTCCAACCAGTCTTACATTAGCCATGGTTAATCTCATATAGGTTTCAATCAATTTGGGTTTGAAAAGCATTCTCTCTCCATTAACAATATTCACAGATATAATCACAACTTTTGTATGAAAACTGCATTTTTGTTTTTGTGAGCAACTCTACTATACTTACAAAGATTTCAAACGAGTTCCCTTGCACCCACTATTGGTTGTGTAAAAAGTCCTTATCTAGCAGACTCATGCAGATTAATCTCATACAGCAAATCTTGTTACATCACAAGAATAGTCACAGATTTGAAACTCTGCATTTAGACATCAATTGCATGTACTTGGAATATGATTTTTTTGTTCACTGATGACAGCTGGTTTCATACTGCATGCAACATTAATTCTACTTTCCCATTTCTTGTCATTCAATGGCTTCTCAATCAATATTAGTAAAATGTTGTAACAATACATTCCAGTATGAATATAAAAAAGTTAAAAATTTTCACAGCCTCAATGCAGCAGTTGGCTGCATTATTCAATACGAAATTCAGAGTTGTGCAGTGTAGAGTACAAAAATGTTTTGGAATTTAAGTCAAATTTCTTTTTTTGAAGTTTGAAGACCACAGTTCTTGCTTTTCATCTTGGGTCTAATCTCATACTCTCGAGCTTATACATATTCCCTAAGCAGCATAATTTCTTCAAGTATGTTCAAAACATCTTCTTTCCAAGCCAAAAATAAATTTAAAATGTTCATTGATAATGACCTTATCATCTTCAAGTGTAGATAACTAAGCAGTTGAAACAAACCAGTTACAGATTTCCTATGGCAGCTGTTTAATTCATATTCAGTAGAGATTTTAATTATTTCTACTGCTGAAATACACTTCAGGTAACCTGCTAATTTCATGTCAACTTAAAAAGTGCTGAACAATTTTTTCAGTCCTTTATTCAATTTGTTAATACTTCAGACTTAGCTGAGCCAAAAGTCTTGCAGCATAAACAAAATGCTGAATCATCTGTAACCATATTCACAAAGCCATTGTTTTTTTGTACCTCCTGCATTAACAAATTTGTCCTTTGCAATAAATTATTGTAAACTTGTTAGCCTTTAATTTCTTTTTGAAGACTATTGTTCTTACTTTTTATCTCTTCCCCCACTGTCAAACTTTTGGCCTCATAATTTTATCAAGTATTCCTAAAACATCTTTGGTTATGCTGGTTACATGTTGACATGAAGTTGGATCATTAGAATAT
>NW_013665963.1:572010-572578 GCF_000517525.1 Limulus polyphemus | reverse complement strand
ATTTCCAACATGTGAACATTGCTTCATCTCTTCTGGCATGTAATGTGCATGAAACATTTTTGGACAGAATTGTCACCAGTGATGAAAAATGGATTCTCTATGCAAATATTAAATGCCAAAAACAGTGGCTCAGTCTGATCCCAAAACTGCAAAAAGTAATGCTTTGCATTTGGTGGGACACCAAAGGAGTAATTCATTTTGAACTCCTCAATCCACAATGAACTGTCAATGCAGAGATCTATAGTCAGCAACTGGAACATTTAAATCAAGCTCTTCATCAGAAATGCCTTTCATTCATCAATTGGAAAGATGTTCTTTTTCTCCACGACAATGCACGTCCACATGTGGCACGTATGACGCAACATAAATTATGGAGTTGGGTTGGGAAGTTCTCCCCCACCAACCATATTCTCAAAATATGGCACCATCAGATTACCATCTTTTTCGTTAGCTGCAACACCATCTTCAATGGGAAAACGTATGCAAATGTGGAAGGTGTTAAAGAGGACATCAATACGTTTTTTTGCTTCAAAGCCAAGTGATTTCTTTAATCAGGGCATTAAGAACC
>NW_013665963.1:569364-571067 GCF_000517525.1 Limulus polyphemus | reverse complement strand
CAAGTCACAGACACCTACTGTAGAAGAATCCTAAGCCCAACAACAACATAGTATATATTTATACTATTCAGAAATAAAAGCCATTTATTTTGACAGTTGGCAAAAATAATATCATTATTTTTCAAAATCTGACAAAGTTGTTTGAGTTTTTTTTCATCTAAAAGAAGTGACATTAATTCCTTGACGACCTAATATATATATATATATATATCCAGACAATCAGAAATCATAAACTCAGTAGTTCATAAGCTTTACTATGTGATGTATCTTCAAACAAAATGTTTACAAGTATAAATATATATACTAAATACGTGCACAAACACAACATGTTCAACAACAGATTTTTCCCCAAAAATGTTTACACTTTAACAACTGCAAGACCACCTCAAAATTACTATGTTTAACAGAAAAAAAAATACCTGTTTTCTATGACAGGAAACATCATCTTCAAGCAAGAATGTGGAAAGTGTTTGTAAAGGTACAGTTCCAAAGCATTTCTCAATTACTTCTACAACAAAATATCAAATTAGTATCACTGAAATTATACAAAGCATATGTAGTTAAATAGAATTCCAAAGCATCTCATAATTACTTCTACAATAATAAAACTATAAGCTAATATTACTGACATTACACAAAATATACATGTTCACCAATTATGATTTTAATTATGTTTCACTCACAAGTTCCGAGTTCATTCAAATGGTAAATGGGACTAATACTATTTTCTGCATTTTCCATAACATTACATGTGTTAAGAGAAATTTCTCAAAAACAAATTACTAAAAGTTTATACACATTAGAAATAAAAATATAAAAAACAGCCTAAAAATATACACTATGTCTGTTCAAAACATTCTTTGTCTTCTTAAAATTACAGTTATAAGCACTATAACCACACCTACAAACCTAGGAACATTACAGTAAAATAATTCATAAATTTTCTAAAATTATGAATGGTATTTTCAAACATATTTTAAACAATGAATAAAAGTTTAATCATTTATTGTTTCATAAAACTTATTTTCATCAACAAGTGTTCAATACACTTGGATATTACTTTTTCAACATACTTCAGATAGTCTATAAAAATTTTTTTTTAGCAGCAATGAAAGAAGTGACCAGTTTTCACTATGCCAAGAAAACACTGATATACACTTCTGGGTTCAAACTGACCATCAATAAACTTGTTTAAACATGGTACAATGAAAATCCAACATGAAAACCAGACTCCCATGTTTTATATTTTAGAATAATGTGAGACATTAGTTATATGTACCTAACATGGGACAACAGTATAACTAAAACACTTTAAATCATGTAATACATATTACATACGAGTTCAAAGCAACAAACAAGAAATATATGACACCCTAACTCATAAAAATTCTCAAAAGCACTTGCAAAATACATTATGGTCTACCTACAATTTACAGTTACAGTCAGAACTATTTCATTATTGATCAATAAAACTTCTTATGCCTATAAATGTATATACATACTAACTATGAATAGAATTTTACTGTTTGTTATTTCATATACTATCAAGCATATGAAATATGAAAGTAAACAAGATAAATAAAAATTGGGAATTTAAAAACCTGCAAATAGGGATCATAAAAAGTAAGGAAACAAGGATGGAGATACTGCAGACATTATATGCTCAAACTACAAACCCCTATTTTGTCTCCATGATGTTACCT
>NW_013665963.1:558409-568807 GCF_000517525.1 Limulus polyphemus | reverse complement strand
CCTGCAAAGAAAATATATAAATTGAAATTTGCTGATAAGTATTCAATCCCCCTAAGTCAGTACTTGGTGAAAGCACCTTTGGCAGTAATTACTACTATGAGTCTTTTTGGATAGGTCTTTACCAGCTTTGCAGAATGGGATGGTGTAATATTTGCTCATTCTTCCTGGCAAAAATGCTCCAATTCTGACAAGCTCATTAGGGATTGCTGATGGACTGCAATCTTCAAGTCTCACCATAAACTTTCCATTGGATTCAAGTTGAGACTTTGACAGGGCCATTACAGGACATTTACTTTCTTCTTTTGAAAACACTCCAGTGTGAGTTTGGCCTTTGGGTCATTGTCCTACTGAAATGTGAATTTTTAACCCAGTTTAGATTCTTGGCTGATTCAAGCATGTTTTCCTCTAGGATTCACCTGTACTTTGCACCATCCAACTTCCCCTCCATCCTGACAAGCTTCCCAGTCCCTGCTGATGAAAATCATCCTCATAACATGATGCTGCCACCACCATGCTTGACATTTGGGATGGTGTTCACTAGGTGATGTGTTGAGCTTGCACCAGATGTAACACTTTGAATTTAGACCAAAAAGCCCAATTTTGTCTCATATGACCACAAAATCTTCTGCCACATGTCTGCAGTGTCATTTACATGCTTTGTTGCAAACTCCATACGAGATTTGTGATGATTCTTTTTCAGTAATGGCCTCTTTCTTGCCACTTGCCCATACAGGCCAGCTTTGTGTAAGGACTAGAATACTGTATGAACACTGACTCCCATCTCAGACATTGAACCTTGCAAAATCACTGTAGCATCCTTAACCAGTTTCCTGCTTGCCTGGCTGTTTATTTTGAAGGATAACTTTATCTAGGTAGTGACTGGTGGTATGAAGCACATTCCACTTCTTAATGATGTACTTCACTGTACTCAAAGGTATAATCAGCGACTTTAAGTTTTTTTTTAATCTTCTCCTGATCTGTGCTCCTCTACCACTTTATCTCTGACTTGTTTGGAAAGCTCCTTAGTCTTCATGGTTGTTGTATTATTATGCGAGTTGTGGCTTGATGCATTTACTCTGAAGTGAAGTTAAACCACTTTGATTACACACAGACAAAGACTATTACACTAATTTTGTGACCTTTCAAACTAGTATTTTGCACATGAACTGATTTAGAGTTGCTGCAGCAAAGGGGTTAAATACTTATGCAATTGAGAATATTCTAATTTTCTTTGAAAATCTAACTTACTTACATAACATCTACATTTCTTTAGCTTTCTCAGCTTGGAGAAGATTATGTAGATCCTAAATATAAAATCCCATTTGAAAGTTTCATGATTGCAAGCTCAGACAGAAACAAAATGTGGAAACTTTGCAGAAGGGTGAATACTTTTGCAAAGGCACTGTAGAAGAAACAAATTGACTTTTCAATACCCCTATGGCATTACCTTATTTAGTATTCTATAAAAAATTTGGGTACAATATACCAAGTCATTTTTATTGTAGGCTGGCAAGAGAATAATAAGAAGAACTACAAAGGGACCGTTTGAAGCAGATTTTCCTTCCCTTGCAAGTCTAACATGCGTGCTTTTTTATGCATTTTTATATGTGTACAGCCTTAGCAGTCAATAGTAAAGGTTTTAAAGGGTTGTTTGAACTGAATCTTTACTGTTTAAGGAGCATTTTGCTCGAACGTTCTATTAGGGTTTTTTGCAATTCCTCGCAATCCCTATAATGAACCACTATTGTGGTTCATGATTTCTTTTTTATATAAATATTTC
Organism: Limulus polyphemus; assembly: GCF_000517525.1. Classification (NCBI taxonomy): domain Eukaryota; kingdom Metazoa; phylum Arthropoda; class Merostomata; order Xiphosura; family Limulidae; genus Limulus; species Limulus polyphemus. The sequence goes on along the minus strand of NW_013665963.1, from coordinate 567,027 downwards.
ACTGTTTTATTGACAAGCATACAAAGTAAATATAACTTTCTAAAGAATTAACTGTTTTACTTAACAACATGCAAACATTTTTTTTAAATTTTGTTAATTGTATAATTAAAAATCAGATTTCTAACACAATGTATCTCACATAATTTAACTTGATATTTGCAGTAATTTCAGAAATTTAAATGACTGAAATTTTATATTTTAATTATGTAAGTTATTAGTACACAAACTATCTGGCAAAGTTAAATTTACTTTTGATTGAGAAATATACAACTATTAACCAAAAGACTAAGTTCATTTGTAAAATTACTTGATTCTCAAATTTTTTGAGGATGTCCAAGAATGCAGGTCATGTTTATTGGTATCAAAGGAAATACAGGCCTACTACCTTGAAGATATATTCATAGTTACTTATCAACATCCAAAAAGCATTATACATGCCTCTCTTTACTTCATGACATTTTACAAATTTAAGAATTTGTTTCAGTTACTACTGATAATTTCACCCATTCATAAATATTTCAATCTAATCAACACATCTTGCACAAATTTCTCACAATGTATTTTGCACACTAGTTTTACAGGTCTGTCTTTTATGTACTCTCTTGTATTACATATTCTTGCATAAAATTAATAAGTTAATATTTCAAATAGTGACATTACACTTTAAAAAAAGTGTGACAATTAGTCTCAGTCAGTACTCAACAAATATGACTTCTTGCTTATAATTTTATTGGTCATAATCTAACTTCGTATACAAGGAATATTTTAACTTAAAAAATCATTTTTGAATTATTTTTAAATCAGATATCTTAATATTTAAAAGCTTGACTTAAATATCACATAGATGAACACTGCAGTGAAAATGCTTCTTCAAACATTAGTAATTCACAATTTCTAATGTAAATGTATATACAACAACAATTAAATTATACTTACCAAGCTGAAATATTATCCAACAAATGCTAATGACAACAGAAATCACAAAAATAAAATGAAGTTTTTTCGATGTGAATGATGATATACGTGACATCTAAGATGAGCATAGAAATCTTTAATCATGCTTCAACACATTTTTTTCTTCTACCCTGAAATATACAAGAAAATAAAAGCAATTTAATGAGTGTTCATAAAATACAATATCACCCATTAACTGTACAAGTTTTATAAACACAACAATGAACTGCATGTATTACAGATTAAACAATCTATGATACAAAGGAAGAAAACAGTTACAGCCTAGTCACACTGCACATGATGTCACACTTATTTACTGTACATGCACACACAATTTTGGAAATTGCTTTCATTAGTTTGTACTGCAACTGATTCTCAATGAACGTGTAACTGGTCTTATGTTTATTTTATAGCACCACTAAAAAAGTTAAAATCCCAATAAAGGAATATTCTTTCAATAGCATTACCATATTAATTTATTTAGCATTACAAAACATACATGCTTTACTAACTGTTGCACTAACCATAACTATAATAATTATATCAATATAAAACATGGATAGCAATGCACCATCCAATCCTTCAAAACTGCCCCTGTACATCCATCCTTAAAGAAAAGTGAAAATGACACCTACCATTTATTTTTTCAAGAAATCATAAATTCCTCTCTTAAATCTTGTAAGTTGCCAGCTTTCAATGATGCCAATGGCAACTCTTTCCAGATCCAATCACCCAGTTAGAAAAATAAAACTTTCTCAACTGTAACCTAGCTTGTCTTTCCCACATTTTGAATTTGTGTCCCCTCAAGCTGTTATCTTCAGAATACAGCAAATAAGATACCTTATATCCTATCAATCCATTTTATCATCTTGCAAATTTCAATAAGATTAAATCTTACTCTTCTTTTCTCAAAAGTAAATAAAATTCTATAAGTCTATCCATTAAGAATAACCCTTTCATCCCAGCAGCCCTCTTCTGAACCCTGTCTAATAAGTTAATTTTCTTTCTTTCTTAGATAAGGAAAACACATCTGTACACAGTATTTCATGAGGCCAAACTAGTGATTTTATAGGGAGACACTTACAATTGATTTGTAATCAATGTCTATAAGTACTCCCTAAAATATTCTGTCAACTTTACTACCAGTATCAGCAACAGAACACTCTTCAAATGTTTGAGTGACTTATCCACCACCATGCCAAGATCCTTCTCTCTAGTCATGCTATTAAGGTCTCATCTATATTAAATTTTAATAAAAATTAGGATAAATGGATGAATAACTAAACACAGGATCAAACAATCAATGATCAAAGATATTACCTGTCCCACTGAACACAGTGTTGTATGGAATCTATAACAAATTATGTGGGAAATTCATCAGTTAGTAGCTAATTACTATATATGGTTAGCATCAGGGAATTAGCCATCATTTAGCCCACAATAGCCCAATATTTACTATTATGAATCAAGATCCAGTTCTGGAAGTAAATCTCACATACATAAACTTTTAAGTATGACTAATAAGATAAAGGAACTAGAATTTTAAAGTAATTGGATGAATAAAGAAATCAAGTAGAACAGTGGTGTTAATTTAAGCAACAGTCCTAACACAAAGTGTTAAGTTAAATTTTGAACTACTATCTTATGTAACTATTGATTCTTTTAAAAACTACTATACAATAATATCTTGTAATTATTGTTCCTTTCTCTTGATTGGAAAAAGGTGAACATTTCACGAATTATTTTGAGGAATTAAATACATTTTCTTTTTTAAAATTTAAATTCTGATTCTGTCTCTTTGATTCTCCATAAATTTCCTCAAGTTGGCAATTTAAGGCTGCATGTTTCTGATGTTTTAAATAAATACTATTTGTATCAGGTTTGTATGGGCTTGTTACAATCCTCTTTAATAATAATATTAGCAACTCTACAGTCTTCAGGTATCTACCAAAAATGAGAGAAAGAGATGTTTGTATATCTGTTCTTTGAACTTCTTTTAAACCCTGGGAGAAACATTTTCTGGTTTTGATGCTTTGTCTATTTTTGATTTTTAATCTCTCATTTTTTTCTACTTATCATCATAGGATAAACATGCAAGATTCAGATCAATTCTAATACTTCCCATAAAATTTTTAATCATAAATATTTCTACTTTATTCTTTTGTGAAATCAAAAAAAAACATTTTAAAAGTCAAGTATCTCAATGTTCAACAGAAAAATAAATCTTCCCCTCAACATCCTTTTAATAAGGACTCAATTCCCATGTTAATATTTGCTTATCTTTAACTCCTTTACTATGGAAGTGGTGTTGACTCCTTTGGTTTACTATTTTCTGATGATTTTGTTATAATATTAAGGTTTTTGCCAGATAATTTCAAAACCACTAAAAGAGTTTTTTTTTATAGCATAACAAAATTCTCTAATTTGTGATGTCATATTCATTCGTCTGTTAGTAACACTAAAATCACTTGAGCTACATTTTTAACTCTATTGATCTCAAAATAATTCATTCATCTTGATATACATAAACACAGAATGCACATTATGGACATCCACTATTTAAAACAAAATTGGGATAAACCTTGATTTCATTTTTCTGAGATGATAATGAAGGAAACCTCTTGTACAAGCAAAAGGATAGTTGATCCTCTTTTGTTTTTTAAGTTTACTATGGCTAGAAAGCAATATACAGCTTCAGAAAGAAACAATAAATATAGAAAAACCTCCAGGGTTTATCCCAAATCTTCTGTGAAAGCACTTCATCCTGCTGAAGATAAGTGGTAGGTCACTTGAGAAAATCATGTAATCTATACAACATATAATCATGAAAAAACTTATAGATTCCCCTTAAATGCATTATAAGTGTACCCAATACAAAAACATCTTTGTTGGGAATACAGAGAGCAAATGTTAGTATATGCCATAGGTTCTATGACACAATGCACTTATACAAAAAATATCATTCCACACATCCTACTTAACAATGCAGTGAATAGTTTAACATACTTCGGAAACATTCTAACTGTTTTAACATTATCACCCATAAACCCTTTTTGATTTCTTAATTTTTTCTTATTATTTCTGCAGCTTTCATATAGTTCTGTATATCTTCCATCCTATAATATTGTTACGTCTCCGTTTGTTAATTAACTTTCCATAACTTCGTTCCAACCAAACTTAAGCGACACAAGTTCTTTCTTAACAAAACTGGTTTATTATTTCCGAATATAACTTTACCAATACACTCAACTTCAACAATCGCGCTAAACAAACGCTGTAACGTCTCTCGTGCTCTCTAACTGCAGTTCAATTACTCACTATCTACCCAGACATTACATTCCCCTCTTTTATATACCAGCCTACCCTATATCTAGTAAGAACTAGAACATTCACCAAAGTACATGATAGTTCTAGAAATGTTGCGTCACAGTAGTCATGTGACTCAATGACGCAACAATATTAATTTAAACTTCTTAAATTCATGCCATTTTTCTCCAATTTTCTCATTTATATCTTTCTTGGCCAATTAGGTTTGATCTTTCAAGTTATCCTTTTCTTCTTTTTAGGATCATACCTATCATTAAGTAAAATCTGTCCCACTCCACCTTTTAAATCATTATCTTGCTTCACAGCCTCAAAATTGGCTTTCTAAAAACATATATCTCCTATGCAGCAAAACAACAAACCTAAGTATGCAATGCTCTTTACTAAATGTTCCCCACTTCAGTTCTTGAAACCATATCTTCCTCAGTGGTTGGCAAAATGTCATCCCTTCCTGGTTGGCTTTCTTCCCTTTTAATTTAAAGAACCACCTTCAATCACTTCAAACCTCACTTATTATTCAACTCTGTACAATTACAGTTAAGGTCCCTAAAAGTAAATTCTCTCACACTTATTGCATCATTATTGTTATCACTAACAACCCCGATCTCATAATGTATTTTCTCACTGACCTAACCTCTCTGGCCTATAACAACTAATAGATAATTTTCTATCCTTGAAACCCCTGTTTGTAGCCTATACAGATTCAACTTATTGATTGAAATTTCTTAAGTCTTTAATCCCAACATACTGCAGCTCATTCCTTATATAAGAAGCCACTTTTTTTAAAGTCTTATCACTATTATAACCTAGAATTTCAAAATAATTCTTATTATCAAGTTCTCCAAATCTAATCAAATACTAGTAATTACAATTATTTTATAGTCTTCCATTTTAACAAGAATCTTGCTCAACCATTGCATTACCAATATACAACACATTAGAAGAATATCAACTTAGTATATTTCTTAACCTACCATGTTAATTTTTCAGTCTTAATAAACATATTTTTAAAAATATTCCTTAAGTTATGCTCTAAATCTCCTAGTTCCAATCTCTTTCTTGTCCGAATTTCCCAAAGCTCCCTCACTACTATGCAAACTTAGAACACCCTAAAAAAATATGTAAACTTAAACCCACCCCTTAATTTCTAGAAAATTATTGGTTTCCCTATCAAACTTTTGTAAAGTCCTGGCCTTCACTATTGCCAATGGCACCTCTCTCTGTAAGCCAACCACCATGTAAAAAAAATAAAATGTTGTAACTGAAGACTAGCCAGTCTTTTCCAAATCTTAGACTTATGTCCTCTTGTCCTAGTATTGTTTTCATAATAAAGCACAAGTATCTCAGAGGTCTTTATCATATCACTCAACTGAATAATCTTGTAAACTTCTATATACATATAATCTGAAAACAAGGAACATATAGGCTGTCCACTCCATTAAACTAAACTTTAAGATAAAAATAAAGCACTAAAAGCCAGCCCTTATCATTCAAGTATTGAACAAGCCTTTCTTTAAATTAACTGCATCCACCACATCTAAAAGTAGCCTATTCCAAAGGTCAACAACCCTGTTTGAAAAATAAAACTATCTTAGCTGAAGATGATTCCTACCCTGCCAAAATTTATACATGTCTCCTAGTCCTACCATTCTCACAACTAAGTATAAAAAACATGATGCATCAACACAATAGATGCCATTAACAATCTTAAATATCTTAATCAAATCCCTTCTAACTCATTTTTTTTTAAGAAAAATTTTCTGGGATCTTAACTTGCCCTTATATGACAACCTTATCATTTTAGACATCATCCTTTTAGTCCTCCTCTGAACCCTTTCCAACAATTCAATGTCCTTCCTAAGGTAAGGCACCCAAGATTGAACACAATACTCCAAATGTGGCCTAACCAATGACCTATACAATGAAATCATTACCTATTAAAACTTGTATCCTTTAAATGATCCTAGTAGCCCTCCTTTGATCCCTTTCCATTAAGTCAATATCCTTTCTTAAGACCAAAACTGTACACAGTACCCCAATCAAAGTCATAGGTACTGACTTCTATTAAAATATAATTACTTCTTTTCCCTTGCAATAGATTTCTACAAATATATCATAACAGTCTGTTAGCTATACAAAGGGCACAAGAAATAGGAGTGTTGTGCACTTACTGGATATGTTAGTAAAGTGTTGATTTGCACCATTTATATTTTATGTGTATTGCATATTTGTCAATACATCAAGCAAAGCTATATAAATTATAAGAGGAAAATGATTATTTTTAGATTAATTAATTTTTTTTGTCAGTCTTGCAGAACCACTACAAGATATGTACTAGTAGTTTATTCTGAGAAATGGTATAAGCCACTAATGTTAGAAGAAAAAAACGTTTTTTACTAGTACGTAAGTTGAAAAAACATGTAGTATTGAATAGTATGTTTTAGTTTTCAGTTGGTTTGTTTCATGGTTTTATGTTAAGCCAGCTGTAAACATTGTAGAAATGATTGTGGTTCAAGCACATTTTTTACTTAAGACACCTGTTGATGTTGGATTCACAGTATTATGTTTTAATTAAATGCATGGTTTCATTGATTCAACAAAAACAAAGGTTATAGTATGTTCTATGGTTTGGTTTTCCACCACCCTACCCTGGAAAAATAACACTAAAAATTGTTACACTGTCAGAATCTATAAACTTTAATACTAACATTAACAACAAATCATTGCCTTAGTGGCTTGAGTGACTTTATATGCCACTACATCACAATCTTTTTCTTTATCACCCTATTAAGTAGGGATACCTGATTCAAATTATATTACACTCATAGATACATTACCTGCATTTGATATAATTCATTCTGTAGTATTTCAAGAGAGCTATTAATATTCACGAGTTCTCACCAGCAAACTTTTCTAATTTAATTACAAAACAAGCCTAGCCTGAGATCTGGTTACAAATATAAATTATAATGACATAATAAATATTAATAATACCATTGTTGGTTATAAAGATTAAGTCATAAAAATAAAAACAACTATAAAACCAAGCCTACAAAACGGCCACTAAAATAAATTAAAAAATGAATTATACTGTGTTACAATTACTCTACTACTACTAGTAGTAGTAGTAGTAGTGGGGCTGTTACTATTAAAGTTAAATTTATCATCCTACACGTGCCCCATTGTGCCATGGCCCATTGATTGCAAAGACAATTTTCTTCACTTATTTCCTGAGATCCTAAAATAAATTCAACAAAACACATTCCTAACAAATATAAACTTACACACTTCAGTAGGCTACGTTTTCCCTACAAAACAAAAGGTCCGAGACACTTGAATCCCTATATATATTATTAATTAAATACTACATCATCTAACATGCAGCTCTCGCTTACCATACATCTTCAACTAACATTTGAAAACAATCTTTCATGTGTCAGGGTTGCCAGACGTTACTCTGTAAATACTCCTAGTGGTCAGCCAATTTTCCCCAAAATACCCGAACCAAAGAAAAAGTTACGTACATATAATTAGTCATTCTACTTTCTTTTTGATAAAGTCTTAATTTCCTCATTAATTATTACTAAGTTGATGAAATAACGAAAATATTAACTAAAATAACTGTAAATGTAATAAAAGTGTCTTACCTATTATGCATCTGTCCCAGGAAATGAGACAGTAAAATGTGTAGCCTAAACTGATTGATTTGACTAATATTACTCTACGCCAATTTTCTGGGTACTAACTAAGACCTAAAGGTGATTATAACTTGGGTAACTACACCTCACGCGCTAGAAACCTCAAGAAGGCTTAGATAACGCCAAAGAAAGCCATAATGGCTCCCTTATTTTGTTTACATTGTCAATAATTTTAGATTAAATATATATATTTTACTTTTGAAGAATTACAAAACCACGAGTAATAAATAATTAAAATAGTAACTAACAAATGTTAGTTGATTTGTTATTTTAGTTTGAGTTTATGATCATAATAACGACGTTTATTATTACCATTAAATGACTACCTGTCATATGACGGTAAATGCTGATTAATTTTTTAAACATGTTTTTTATATGTTAATGATTGTTACGACAGTGGAAGTCACGTGACACTAGTAACACGTCATGCACTTCTCGAAATTCACATCCCGTCCTGAAGTCTCGAGAGTGCTCTATAGTTGTACCTATCATCTGCTGACAACTGTCCAAGTATTTCCAGTGGTTGTCTCTTCAAGCTTGTTGCCAGATATACTGCTTTCTGCTCCTCTGTCCATCCGTTCATCTCTGCCGGTAACTCAAATTGTGCTCTATACGCTTCCCACGATGCTTTCCCATCGTATT
>NW_013665963.1:550082-557960 GCF_000517525.1 Limulus polyphemus | reverse complement strand
TACATTGCTCGCTCCCCCCCCCCCCGTCGCTCTTGGTCGGTCTTATATATAAGGAACAGGATATTTCTAGAAAGGAGGTGGCGTGATACTAGTCACGTGACCTCGCTGACGCAACAATATGATCAAGCAGTAGGCCTAGAATATGATAGATCTAAGCTACCAAACTAGAATGAAAATATCTATCTCTTTCAATTTTTCATTCTCAAAGACATCATTAATTAGAGCGTATAGAATACAAGTCATCCAAGTAAAAAATCTGAAATTTGTGAATTAACTACAGAAAATGATATGGAGTTAGAGAAAAAATACTGGCACCAAGATATAGAGCATGTTATCACAGTTATAAAGTTTCTATAATCCAGTGGGTGAGCATTCAGAGGAAGTAATGAAGTAGTTAGTTCAGTGCATAATCCCAATCACTTAGGAATACTGAAGCTATAAGCTGAGTATAATGCATTTCTTGCTGAACACGTTCAAAAATACACAAATAAGAGAAAATGTCACGTTTTATACTTATCCTAAACTGTTTGTGATGAATTCATAAAAATCCTGCACAATTAAGTTCTCACCCCTATTATCCAGGTATCAAAACATTCAAGTATTACTTAGTGTTTGTTGATTTTACTCCAGAGATATCCCACATGGATCAACTGACAGTAGTTGTTAGATACATTCTAGATGATGGCCCTGTAGAGAGATTTACCAATTCTTACTGATAAGCAATCATATAGGTGTAGAACTTGCTAGAGTTCTAATTAATTTGCATGAAAAGATTGAAACAAGATTCATTATTGCTGTGGGAAGTCTTATGAAAATGCACCCAGTATGAGTGGTATATACGTTGGCATGCAAGAGAAGAAGAGAATAACCCCCGAATAGACCATGTTTCCTGCTGTGCTCATTCGCCCAGTTCAGTTACACAATGTATTGTGGATTGCTGCACTGAAGCTTGTTTATCCTTTGCCTTTGTGCAAAAGCTTTATGTGTTCTTCTCAGCTTCAACTCGCCTGTTTGAAAAACTACGGTTCCCGACGAAAGGATGTTATCAGATACAAAATGGAGTACCTATTCAGACACAATGTGAGCCTTAAAAATGGGGTACAAACCGTAACACAAGTCTTCGCTTCCATTACAGATGGTATCTTTGAAAAGACTTGGGTGTGCTTAGAGTCAAGAAACCTTACGCTACAATTGGAACAACTAGAACAGGTATAATGATAGAATTATGGAGTGTTTGTTTGTTTGTTTTTGAATTTCGCGCAAAGATACACGAGGGCTATCTGCGCTAGCCGTCCCTAAGTTAGCAGCATAAGACTAGAGGGAAGGCAGCTAGTCATCACCACCCACCGCCAACTTTTGGGCTACTCTTTTACCAAAGAATAGTGAGATTGACTGTCACATTATAACGCCCCACGGCTGAAAGGATGAGCATGTTTGGTGTGACGTGGATTCGAACCCGCGACCCGCAGATTGCAAATTGAGCACCCTAATCACCTGGCTATGCTGGGCCTATGGAGTGTTCATTACAAAACTCCCAAATATATGTAAGTAAGATATTTGTGCAGGAATTACAAGAATCATTTTCTGAATATGAGGAAAAGGATAAATAACTGTCAGGATGCAAGACATATAAGGTCGAAATATCAAGGTAAATAAAGAGAAATATACGATGGGATGAATGGTATGCTGAGGATAGTGATGTTTCACCATCTACTAAATATAAAGTTCAGAATTTCCTAACAATAACTGACTCACTTGCACTAAACAACAGAATAGTAGAATATGAAAACGTCAGTTGCAAATTTGGGTTTCTATGAAATGTAGAGTCCATGCCTACAGAGGACCTCCAAAATGCCATCACAAAGCTGATTAGTACATATACTATGGACTTGGAGAGTTGGACAAAAGAAGAAATTATTCAACTTGCCACCCTCTGCAAGGCAAGGTTTGTTGAAAAGCCATCAGAATCCAAGGAACAAAGTATGCTGAGAATGGTATGCAGCCAATCTTTGAAATCAATCTTCCTAAACATCCTGATAATCTTAAGAATGCACATTGCCTCATGTCAGGCAATTGCTTGGGGAAAAGACCACTCTCAACACTAAAAAGATAAACAACATAGTTTGATCAACAATATGCAAGGCAGGCTAAATGTACTGACAATTTGGTGCATAGAAAATGACTTGTTAGAATCGCTTGACATTAAACAGATCATAAATGCCTTTGCTGCAAAAAGAGCCAGGAAGACAGTAGTTTAACCAAGTACAGACAACATGATCTGCTACTTCACATGGGTATATTATGTCAGTACCAATGTGATATAAGCATGTGTATGTGTTGTGCATTTATTTATGTGTTTGCAAGTGAACGCATGAATTGTTGAGTTTATGTGTATGTGGTTGATTTCTGTCTATATGATTTGTTGTCCAAATGCAAAATTTGTTTTTGTTCGAACACCTCTTTTCCTATTCAATAAACATCTAATATTGTTCATTAATTTGTAGATGAGTCCTCAAATCTGTGGTTATTATTTTCCCATTGTCTCCATAAGTAAAACATATCATGAGGTTTATATTTTTCACCTTGTCTTTAGTCGCGCTTTTAATAGTCCCAGTAGAACCTGTCTGACCCTTAATCCACCACTAACAACAAGTATTCTTGAGAAATATTCTCCATGGGTAGTAACAGGTATTATCTACTACCAATAACAATGTAGCTTAGAATGAAATCAACTTAATGACTTTCTTTACCACGTATAATGTGAAACCTGCACATACACAAAACAAAGAATGAATTAATAAAAAAAAACACTATAAAGTTAAAAGAAGATACAAATGCATGTTATATTCAAATACCACAACATTATAATGCTCCCACAGCTGAAATGGCAATAATTGTCATTGAATAGTTTTGATCCTGTGACCTACAGATTGTTAATCGAGCACATTAAGCACCACACAAAGGATGGAAGCATATGTTTTAATGTTAAAACATGAGCTTATAATTTATTATTATTGTACATTATTAGCAATATTTCAAAAAGAATACAATTTGATGCTAACTTCCATTTTATAAAAGTACATTAATTTTTCTTACTGACTGTTATGGCTGGGAATGATTTATTCTCTTGAAGTTAGGGTGATTTGTTGATTGTAAAATAAATAAGACAAAAATGGTCTAGCAACTTTTACTTTCCAAGTAATTAAGCATAATTTCCCTATAGGAGATATTCTTGGTATATCAGATCTGTACGATTATCACAGTTATGACGAATGGTATTAGTGAATACAGTGCCTAGTATGATTTGTATGACTGATAATGATAGCTAGAAGTTTAAAACTCTGTTGAAAGGGCATTTACCCTTACTTTCTGAGTGATCATATGATATTTCATGGTGTAACATAAGCACTACATTGATGTGATTGTCACTTGATCATTTTTAGAAGCTAGGAAAATCATGTAGTTGAAAAAATCAATGATTGAAAGGAAATTGGAACTTTTGCTTCCTCAGCTACTGAGAAAATTTTCGGAAGTGAAATCTCATATGATATTTTGAAAGATATACCTGGTCTAGCTAAGTAGCAATAACTCTCTGGAGTACACCACCTAATCTTTGTCAGATTCCCCTCCATATACTTGGAGAATGCATGACATTTTCACATGCAGAGAGTTATTTGCTTTGAGTGTATATTGATGTACTTTTGTAACAGCATAAATACTGATTCTAGCTGATGAGAATTTTTGATGAAAAGTTTTAGTTTGGTTAAATTCTGCCAGTGATTATTTATTTTCTGACTAACCTGAGTAACCGTCCCCTGGACGGAAGTTATGTAAATTTGTGATTAATGAAAGGTTATCTTAGGACATGAAAACTTGCTTCTCAATTGTGAAAAACGCACAAACGCCCATAAAAACTGCAAAACACAATATGTGAAACCGCAAGTTCACATGTATCTCCACATTGACCTAATAAACCTTCATGCCAAATTTGGTGAATATCCATCAAAAGGGGGTGAAATAGTGGTTAAAAAGCCCATAAACCTGCAAAACTGACAATTTCTTTGTATCTACCCATGGACCCAATGAACCTCCATACAAAATTTGGTGAAGATCCACCCACACCCTGCGAAGTAGTTAAATGGACATACAACAGACAGTACTATTATATTTATATATATGTCTGAAAACCAAAATAAGTTGAATTTGATGACTTCTAAATGTTATCACTTTAAGAGACTGCAGCTACTCAAAATGTAACTTGATGCAGTCTATTATATACCATTAGAGTATTTGGTAATATATAATAGTTCTATATGTATATATATATATATATATATTTATTTATTTATTCATATGGCCTTATACACATGTATGGACGTTAGACATTACAAAAAGGCATTTGAGAGGGTTGTGCAACACAAACAATCAATTACACAAAGAAGACAGTGGCAAAGCAACATGTGAAAAGAATTCATTGGGCTTGATTGGGATGTTAAAACCTTGTGATCTAAGGTTAATTGTGTTTACTGACCTGCAGGGTATTAGTTGAAGATATGGTGCACCTGTTATTTAGATTAATACTGGAGATAGAATGGTTCAATTTTGACATAGAAATATTCAACAGGTAGTGAATTTTAATGAAAGGATAGGTGTAATGAAGAAACTCACATTAAATATAGAGAAGACATTTTCACTTGTTGTTTTTAATTAAGATTAGTGTCACATATTTTGATTTGATCGAAATGAAATATTAATGAGTGGGTGGAATTAACAGTAGTAGATTAAATTTACAGGCAGCAGCATAGACATCATAATAAATGTAAGTATGGTGTACCCAGTGTGATAGAATATATTGAATTATACAAACTGAAATATTTTACAATAATACAATTTTCTGAATAGTTCAAGCACAATGGGCAATTATAACAAATGAAAATGCAGGCTGTGAGTCTACTGTTATAAGTGAAAAGTGACACCCATGTGGTGCAACTTTACAAGATCCATCAAACTAATACTAAACTTGTAACTGGATGAAAGTTCTTAAGGATAGATGAGAAGTTCATGGGCAAGATAGGACATGAATACAAATGAAGCACATAGCAATAACACTTGACCAAGGTTTTAGCAGATCATGGTTGTAGTCAAGCACTTATGACCTTCTTACAACCTACATATCTGGTTGAGCTTCTGACAAATTAAAACTCATTTGGTCTTAAATTTTCAATCTGTATTTTTGTTATTTAAACTAGAAATCTTAATCATTCTAGCTACATTTTTCTTCAATTAGTCATTGATTCCTCCTTTCTTTTTGCCAGCTTCTGGTAAGTATCCAGTCCACTAAATAATGAGATCCAGTATTCCCAGGATATACTGTAAAGTGAATGATTGGACTACTTGGTGGACCTACGGACTCCCAGTGCTGATCTAATGTTCACCTTAGCTAAGCCTGCAGAAGATGCATTGGTTACCTCTCCCTGAAATCTCATGGGGTTGGGCAGTCCACTTGAACCATGAGAGGTCTTACAGAGTTCCAGCTTCCACTGAATATGCCAGAGATGTAAGGAGTGGCAGCAATCATCGCATCAACAACTCTAAAAAAGCAGAGCCTCCAAGTGGCCCACTGGAAGATAATTCCACTGGCGAGACTTCCATGAAAGCAGAGTCAGCCATGTCCATAAAGAAGCAGTGGGACTCACTCCTAAAATGTATAATTTGATTGTGCAATGTGTAAAAACACCAACAGTGCCGGATGTGTTTGCATCTGCTGTGGGATATCTATATTCTATAAAATCCAATAAAACCGGGCTTTGGGACGGTCAAAATAGGATGGGTCCCCAGATGCTACATATCACTCCTGCTGTCATGAATATCAGGTCTGATGCCACCATCACAACAATGACTACTGTAATGGTCCAACTGAGCCAGCCAGCTCATAGACCCTCTTCACTACAGCTAAGAATGGAGTTGGCCATCAATGGGGGAGACGAGGCAAAGGTTCTCTACCTCGATTATGGTCAAGGCATCACCAGCCAAACAGCTCCAAGAACAACTCCAAAGTTACTCGGGGTGCTCTCTAACTGGCCCATGTTAAAGCACATTACCATTTACAAGCAATGTTGCCAGAAGATGGACACCAAATGAACTGAGGCTTGAGCTGTCTAGAACAAGAAATAAGACTAGTTACAATCTACCTTATGTTCGAATAGGAATGACAAGTCACATGGATAGCTCTAATTGCTCTGGGGATGTCTGAAATTACTAATTCAACTAAGTAATGGTCGATTTAGTCAGTCTGGAACATAATTTCTAGTACAGGTGACTGTCCACCATTCAAAGTGATGTAGATATACTGTTGAATTATGTTGTATAAGTAACGATTATTTCATTGTATATTACACACACTTTGAGTACAGCATATTTATTATTTCGTACAGCGTCAATTGGTTTTGGCAGAACTCACTATTACTTTTCAATATATATTGCCAAAAACCTATTATAAAGTGGACCTACCTATTCTGTTTTAGTCAGTTGGTTTAACTAAAAATACCACAGCACCATACTTTGATCATACATAGGTTGGAAAGCTAGGAACTACAACTTAAAAATAGACGAAACTACTGATAAAAGTACCACTAAATAGTTAGCACTGTGCACAGATTACTACAATCATTATTTTGAAGTTGATGTTGTAGATTTAAATAAATGTGCAGATGGGTTTATAAAGACTTTACCGAATAAGAGAGTGTCAGTAGGTGTCTGCGACTTGTTGGCGATAAATGTCAATAATAAACAAACAGCACACAGTCAACTTGTTTAAAAATAACATATTAAAACAAGTCAAATGTATATTTAATTATTTGTCACACTGTTGGTTATTTCGGTTGTATCCAGAGCTTTAAATAATTGTCTCTTTTTTTGTCAAAGTCCACACAGACTGGTTTAGTTACTTTAGAAACAATTTCGCAAGACGAATTATCCTTCCTGCTTTGTTATTACAATACAGTCTGTGATAATTCCACTTTAGAATCACCACTATACACTCTTTATGGCTAAACTCATAATCAAATAGTCTGGATTTATTTATTATCCTCGAACTAAATTTTCGAGGTCTATTTATATTTCAACAGAGACCTAGAAAGTTCCACACACTCCGAGATATTACGATACAATAATACTCAATTAAAACAACGAGAAAAACTCAGTAGGTTCTAGTAACATGGTGCAATAATATAACAATCACCAATTCATAACTGTTGATTCGTAACCAATTATGTAAACAAACTTGCGATAAACTATCGCATCTAAAAATAACTATATTTAACACTCACGCTATATTAACTACCTAAATCATAACACTCACATTAAACTTAAATTAAAACAGTCGTGTATATCTAACAGAGAGTATCGTTACTTGAAAAACTGAATGTGCTTTTGAGAAAGTAGGTTAAATTTTATAGTTATGTGGTATGTTCAAGTCAAACTGATTATCCCGAGAGAAATGTGATAGGTCCACATAATAACAGGAAATTGAATAAGATATCTATTGTTAAGTAATTCTAGACACAATGTAAATATGTATACATTGGCCTACTGCTTTTACTGGATCTGAGATGTTCTCCTTCCAAACTTCACTTGATGATAACTGCTACCAAACCATTTAAATTTAATTTTCCTCACTTAACAGGTAACATCAGAGCAGCTGAAGCTACCCATGTGACTTGTAATTCTCATTCAAACATAAGAGAAGTTGTAACCTCAAGATATCTTCTGAACAGATGTTATCTCCATCGAATGATGAATGAACAAAAGCTAAACGGAAATAAACTTTCCTCACCATGTTATACAAAAAAAAAAAAAAAAAAAAAAAAAAAAAAAAAA
>NW_013665963.1:541290-549144 GCF_000517525.1 Limulus polyphemus | reverse complement strand
AAAAAAAAAAATGAAATGATTTATTCCCAAAAATACTGTATTAAAGTAATGTGGTAGTAAATACATGGTATATTTATATAACAAACGTTTCCACTTTGCTTTACTCAAGCCGAAAATTAATTTTAATTTTAAAATAAAATCTAGCACGTGCACATTGGTCAAGTAGTAGTGCAATCTTCTCTTCTTCCTGTAAACACACATAACACAGATAGCACAACCCTATAATAACGAATACAATATCTAATGAGAAAAAACCTTTAATATAAATTTAAGTGCACGGCCTGGCGTGGCCAGGTGATTAGGGCGCTCGACTTGCAATGTGCGGGTAGCGGTTTCGAATCCCCGTCCCACCAAACATGCTCGCCCTTTCAGCCGTGCGGGCGTTATAATGTAACAGCCAATCCAACTATTTGTTGGTAAAAGAGTAGCCCAAGAGTTGGCGTGGGTGGTGATGACTAGTTACCTCCCTTCTAGTCTTTCACTGCTAAATTAGTGACCGCTAGCGCAGATGGCCCTCGTGTAGCTTTGCGCGAAATTCAAAAGCCAACAAACAATTCAAGTACACATTAAAATAATCCTTTAGAAAAACACAAAACATGATAATAAATAACTTTACATTGTAAGAATATTCTTTTTGGCACGGAATATCAACAGAATGGTTCATTTATAAATACCGAAGTACAATTACAAAATTCTCCTTTTATCACAGGATAAATGAAGAGAAGTTCAAAATATAATACATAAAATTTAGGCTATTTAAATGAAAACTTTTTAATAAAAAAGAAGTAAACTTACATAGAAATAAAAATACAAAAGAAACCTTTTAACAATGAATACAGTAGTAATGATTAGAACCCTTTATCAAAGAACAATAGGTAAAATACTAGTATGTTAATGCTAAATACTCCTTAAAAAAAGAATATTTGATAGCAATAAAAAAATAAACCCTTTGACAAACATAATTAAAGAAACAGTTCAACCTAATATCAGATACAGCATAAAAATGTCTGCACATAATGTAACATCACAAATACTGCCAAGTAAAACACCCTCTAACACAAACACTGCAATTACAACTAGGATTCGATATGAACAATACATAAATTACAAAATAAACCACCGACTTTAAACTGAAATACAAAAGAATTAAATTCTTTACATTTACACAAAATAGTCCTCCTACAACATCTACAGTAAAGGAAACATTCAAAAATATTAAAGTAAAAATTCGTTAAGAATGTAATAGAATTTACATAGAAAAGACCATTAACAATGATGACCTAAACAAACATCATAAGAAACGATCATAATCACCATGTTTAAGACTTAAAACCCGAAAATGGAAATTTATTACCGTTCTTAATAAAATACTTACAAAGTGACTATTTTCACATGAAAGAATGAAAACAAAAACACAAAAAGAAGAACCAGAATGTTGAGATACCTCCAATGCTGTATTTATCTGATGATTGGCCACAGTGGCTGCCCTGATGTTCTCTCGAGCTTTGAGCTGGGAACTTTTTGTCTTAACCAGCTCAGCTATGAGTATCAATATTTCTTCTATCATTGGTGGTAGTAGTCAACAAAGTTTTTGCTACCAGTCTTGATCGTGCTGGTAGACGTTCTGGGCTTCTTTTCCTGGCATTAAACTGCTCCTTGACAAGACTTTAACTCTGGGAAGGTTCTTTTCTGCTTTGGGAAGTAATGGTCTTGCCAGAGGTAAGTACGCATCTGATGTCGCCACCTCCCGTTTCATCGGTGTTGTAATTGCAGTTGGTGGCTGTGGGTAAGTACCCTGCAGAGTTGGCTTGACCAACATTGAGTTGATGGTCTGTAAGTATTTCTCCATAGCTGCTGGCATTACTCCATTCAATGATGACTAAAGTTTTGTGGGTAGAACAGCCCAGCCTTGGGATACTTCAGAGCAAGAACAACAACTGACTTGATAAGTTTCCATATGAATAATGTGTTGACCAGCAACACATATTCATCCTTGGGCTCTATTAAAATGTAATTCAGGCTGGTTTTAATGGTTTTGAGCTAAGAGAAAAGTCCATCTCCTCATCAAACAGAAATTTCTAAACATAATGATTGCCATCAAAACTTCCTTCATGCAGCTTAAAAAATGTGGAGATATAAGCATATGAAAAAGAAAAAATACCACTGGCTCGTTTAAAAACAAGAATGAGCCAAAATGATCAATACTTCGACGTTCACAGGCATATTAGGGATAAATATGCTATGGATTAATAGTGCACAAACACATTTGAAGTATGTAGAACAGGGTAGTTATTTAATTACTCGTCTCTAAAGTTAGTTTTTAGAGAATGGTAATTGTAACCAGGCAAGTATGACCTTTACAACTTACACACATGGTTAACCTTCTAACCAATTGGAATTCATCTGATATTTTCAATCTAGACTTTAAGACTGCATCTCCCAGGCTTCTTCTGGTATCTGCTTGACTAACACCTATTGTACGGCTGCCCCTCTTGCCATTTCCGTGATAATAGCCAACACAGCTTATCTTTTGACCCAGAACCATTCACTCTACTACTGTCTGTTTTTTACATTAACAATGCCCAGTTCCACCATGAAAGGTATAGAGTCGAGACTGCAAAACGGGTTATTGCTGATGAGCTGGGTTGTGTTAACAAACAGCAATCCTTACTTATGACTACTCGAATCCACTTTTGTTATCTCTCCCTTATGACTTTTTTCCAGTTACAAGTTTAGTGTTTGTTTGAATTTATGCACAAAGCTACACAATGGGCTATCTGTGCTCTGCCCACCACTGGTATCGAAACCCGGTTTCTAGTGTTGTAAGTCCGCAGACATACCGTTGTGCCGTTGGGGCACAAGTTTAGTGCTATCTAAGTGCAGTTGTCAGACTTTATCGTACGAGTTTACTTTCTACTCCTCCAATACACTTATAGCCTGCATTTTCACAAATCTTTAACTGCCCCTTATAGTGAAACAATATTAAGAAAATATTAGGAAAACTATGAGCTTATAAGATACTCCAATCTGCTTGATAGAAAATATTCTATCATAACCTTATAAAACACTGGGTACATCAAATTTAATTTATGATATTTAAGCCACTCTCACTGTGAATTTTATTTAATACTTAACATTTCACACTCACGAAAACTTCAATTTGATCAAACTGAAATACCTTGCATTAATTTTACAAAGGAACAAAACATAATGCGAGTTTTTTCCTTACTATTATTCTTCCAAGAAAATTTTACTTCCTGCCAAACATTTTAATGTCAAAATTGAATCGTTTCCTTAGTAATACCAATAAAAATAACAGCTAAACTGTACTTTCAAATAATACCTTACAGGTAAGTAATCACAGTTAACCTCATATTACAAAATCTTAACATCTAAATATAATTCTTTGTTTCTATCCACATGTTACATAACAGTTGTGTTATTTTTGTAATTGGACCATTCGTCTTTTACAAAATCCTGAACGACTTTAAGTAATGTTCATAGGTCTGAGTAACATCACACACACGTAATGATTTAGACATTTATATTGCCATCCACGTATATTTTCAAGTTCCCACACAGATCACTTTAATTACCTTCTGGGGCTACATCATGCAGGTTATTTTTTCAATAACTGTGGTACTGTAATGTGCTGCCAGCTACGAGCCATCAAACACGTTTTTTTTTTTTCAGGTATCACGAAATAAATAATTTCTAACAGAATTCATCTGTTAATGATGATGAGATGACCTAAGAAGGTCGAAACGTTATTCTTGTACTTTATTATAATTAAAGTTTTTAATACCCATACCAGCCGTCTTTGCTATACAGAATTCAGCTATACTATTACTTTTCAGACGAAGTTTTCAAAATTTGGGAATCATATTCGTGATGTTACTACAGGACACATAAATATATAATCAGATGAAACAGAACTCCCTTTCTGCACATATACTGGGAAAAACCAAGCAAGGATCAAACAGTATTATCCATAGAGCTTTTGCCATTCATCGAGATCAGATGAGCGATTCTTTAAAATTATTAGACAATATTTTGCCACAGCTTGGAAATTTAGGGTAGCAATTATCTTTCAACTGAGTTTCATAGTCTTAGCTAACATTTTGGGTAGTGCAAGCAGTTGGTGCACTAGTTATTATAGTTACTGGCACCAACCATATAAGCTTCCTGACAATCGGATTTAATTCCAGTCATACCGATCTTGAGGCCATGAGGGTAGCTTTATTGACTGTCTAAGCTATCTCTCACTTCTCGATCTGGCTCGTCTTCAACAACACGATATGAACTCTCAGCTCTTTATTTTTCTTCATCTGGGATGGAGTGGAATAAAACAGAACTCTTGACCTCCTCTGATTCATCAGTCTTTTTCTTTGATTTTTTTATTAAGCCAGTTCATAGAGGTCACCAGTATTGTACATATGTAGCTGGTTGATGTGTAATTTTTTTATTGCATCTTTCGACTGTTATAATTTGTATTAATGAACCAATTTGTCAGAGCACAAGAGAATATCCAGTCCAGCCAAAGCCAAGTGATTCTGTGCTGTGGGCCTATATCAAATTCACACCCAGTTTGTTATGTGGAAACATATCCTACTTGTTTACGTGAAAACTCGTGCATGTCAGCAAATGTAAAACATAGCCGCTCCACATATTCTTGCAAACACTGTGGGGTATCTGCTCTAGGAGAAGGATCACACATCTCGTCTATAGGGAGCAAAACTTTCCACCTGTTTGGTGAACAATCTGTTAATCCCTGAACATTTACATGATCAGTTCATGTGGTGTTTATCCCACTCGGTTTGGTAAGTATTAACATACTTAACAAGCATACTCTCGACAGTCTGTATTATCCATTCTTCTAAATCATCAGAATGAGGTGATAAAGCAAAGTGTGCTTCTTCACCACACTCATAACTTTACACCACTTAGATAACAGTTGGCTCTCAAAGTTAGCTTTTTTTGTTTATCCATGTGAAACTTTTAGGTACTCTGAACTGGGCTGTCCTTTGCTCCAACAATGTATCAGTCACCAAGTGTGGTAATTTATTGACCAACGATAAGTCTTGGCTCAGTTTGTGAAGTAGTTGATGATCACGAGTATATGCATATAACTTCGTTTTATCTCTTAGAATGCAACAATGATATCCGGAAATATTCTTTGTAAGGGAGAACCAAAGTTTTTCTGTTGGATTTTACTCTGTTTAAGTAACGTTTTTTAGGGGGAGGGAGATGGCAGACCAATACTGGGGGCCATTGGCTGTAACATAGGCTCAGAACCACAGCAGCTTGATGTTGATAACAATGGTAGAACACATCTACCTACACTTATAAATGCTCATACAATTGCCTTAGGTTGAGTATGTTTGTGCTGCATTTCTGTATATCACTTGGTCATGCATTAACTTGCTGCATGGGAAAAAACACTTGTGCTAGATCTGGATCTTTCGGTTGCTTTTACCAGTGCTCCCAAAGTGTTAATAGCAGCATTCATCCAATAGTGGAATCTACTACTGTATGGCTTGTCATTGGTATGGCGGAAGTGATTTCAACTCCCACAGGTTCTGAACAATACATCAAAAGGACAGGATCTCATAACGTAGTAAGATATCCATCAACATTTCCATATTGTAGGCCCAAATGATACTCTATTACTAAATCATACTTCATCAACCATTTTAGTGAGGCATGGTCTACCGTACCGTACAATTAGCAGTTCTTTCATCATACAGTATCCTCATTCAAAAGCTGTGAGTGTATGATTTGTATAATCAGTTACACTGCTACTATGATAATACTCTTCTGATTCCACTATCACTGGTGTCAGTATCCAAAAAGAAATAACCTTGTTGTTGATACACCGACACTGGGTCTTCTAATGAAACATGATTCAGGGAGTGGAATGCTTGCTCACATTCCTCACTTCATCCAAAGTGCATTTTAGCTTCAGTGAGAGCTAATAATGATGTGACAATTTTGGAGAAGTTTACAACAAACCATCAATAGCATGATACAAAACCGAAGGAACTGCAGACTTTTTGTTTGTTATAGGTGGAGACCAAACTTACATTGCTATTATCTTAACAGGGCCCTTGGAGATTCCATCTCTACCTATAATATCATTGAGAAATTCCATTTCGATGCATATGGAAAATGGATTTGATTGCAAACCTATTCTTTCTATCCAATGGAATACATTTTCATGTTCTTAGTTGCAGACTCGAACATGCGACCAAACCATTAGTATAGATCATCCACTTCTCCCATTGTAGTCTCTTCAGTTTGAGCTCCACTACAATCTCAAAAACGGTAGGTAACTTTCACAAACCAAATGAAATGATGCAAAATTGATACAAGCCATTTCTCATCTTGAAAGCAGTCTTAGGTCTGCTCTCGCCATACAACTTCACTTTCCAGAATTTGGATACCACAATACTAGAAAGGCATCAAGAAGAGTTAGTGCATTCATATATATGCAATTAAAGCAGAAACCTGGGTGTACCTTCTTTCTTCCTAACAATCACTGATGAAGACAACAAAGTACTCTTTGAAAATTGCACGACCTCATTCTTTAACATCCACTGTACTTCAGTGCTAGTTATATCCCTAGTGCTTTCTAGAGGCATACACAGTGGTACTTGAAATGGTCATGCATGACCTATATGTATGTGATACTGTGTGACGATTGTTTAACCCAATCAGCTACCTGGTCCAACAAAAACATTGGCATATTCAAACAACAAGTTACTGAGTTGCTGCTGTTGCATTTAGTTTAGACTGTTTGCACAATTTTTAGCTGGCGAGCTGGGATGCATTAGTAACCATAAACTCGCTTTTGGACATGATGCAATGGATATAGCTCATGCTGATGACCATTCCAGTGTGAAGTTGGATAACCGATAATCCAGAACAACACTGATTTCATCTATTCATGGGCAGATAATTGCCCTTTACTTTCTGGACAGGAAACACCTTATTTCATGTTTAGGCCCCATAATCGTGTTACATGGTACAGAAACATTATATTTCATTCATAGTAAACCAGGAAACACTTGTATATGTAGTGGTATTGTGATTTCCTCTCTCACATACATTCATGCAATACACTATTCATATTCCTGGGTCTAGTCTGGCCAAGAGTGGATAAATCTACCATAGAATATAAGTTCACCTATCCAGAGGCAAAACTGACCATTTAGCTCTGCAGTACATCCATTCTAAGGATGCTAATGCCAAAACCGAGGTCAGCAATATGATCTGTGAGCAATGCCTTATAGGCATAATCAGAGTCATTTTGACAGTATGTACCAAGACCAACCCGACCCTGAGAAAGCTGGCCTGACTATCAAACCTTTTAGTGCAAGCTATCCATTACACTTTCCCAAATATATGAACAGCTCAGACTTAGGCTTCTTTAGTTTCTCAGAGATGTAGCAGCTTGAGTCACCAGTCCAAATCTCTATTTTGTATACCTTGCTCTTTCGTATGGGACAGACAGTAAACCTTTCAAAAGCAACCAAACGCTGTTCCTTCCAGGATGATTGGGATAGTCCTGCTCATTCGATAAATATCATTATGGCTGTATCCTGTTGTTGGGATGTATAGGTTGTTGGTTAACCCTGATCTGGGTTCAAGCTTGACATGACATGGGTACCTGTTATATTAAAGTTATAGCCATTGCAAGCCTCTTCCTCTCTTGTGACCAGTTCAAAGTTGCCACTTTATGCTGCATCACCAAAACTGTCTCAGTAAAGGTGAGATGTCTCACACCCAGATGGTACCACATAACTTCATCAGATAGTCCTTCCACAAACTGTTTAAATTGAATTATTCATTATA
>NW_013665963.1:533451-540775 GCF_000517525.1 Limulus polyphemus | reverse complement strand
ACATAATTAATAAAAGTAATACACCTTTTAAATCACAATTTATTATTATTGAAAAACTAAGCCTATTGAGAATATTGTCACATTATATTTTCCATCTGGTCAAACCTTCAGTGCAAACTGGCAATCACTGACTCACAGTAACACAACAGAATTTCGCTCAAGTGATTGATGAAGTTGCCAGACTATCTGCATCTAAACTCAAAATCAGGCACCATACAGAAAACAGTCCAAATCTTCATTTGCTGTACCCATGAATGCTGGAGAGTGATCTGTCTTGTCTTTTTATCAGACACGTGGCCATCGCGAGAATATTTCCCTCGTGAGCTCTTAGACATCATCTGATCAAAATGTCCTTGACATTGTAAGTACAGTGTGATAAGCATGCTCAGGAACTTTGCTCTCTTAAAAGTGGTTTATCTCTGGTATGGGGTGGCAGAGCAATAAGTTGCTGTTGGCAGCTCATTCATCAACTGTTTTTGACTCTTATGTTCCTCTATGATCAATAGTGGCCTCAGCAGTATCTACCTTCCAGCTCAGAGAGGCTTACCACTGCTCTATGATTCACTTACTTTACCATTTCGTGTCCACTGTTTCATCTTCCAGTAAGATAGCTCCTGTTAGTAGATGTCAACCACCAATAGCAATTCCAATCTCTCTTTGGTATCCTTAAGGTTGCTTCAATAAGAGCTGAGGTTGAGTTACTCTGGATGGTAAAGGTCTGGGAATCCTATACAGACTGCCCATCTTGGTCTCAGACTTACCAGACATCACACCACCACAATGATCCTCAGTCATCCATGTTCCCCCATACTGAGGAAGATCCTCAGGAGAAGAGCATTATTAACTGTTTTGAGTACACTAGACATTGGCAGCTTTTCTTCCTGAGTTGTTGGCTGCAACAAAATAGAAGCCATGAACCTTCACAACAACTGCAAAAATCTATTGTCCAGGATAGGGCTTTTTTTAGGCTCGACATATGAAAATACTTCTGAGAAAGTGGGTTGGGATATATAGTGATGTAGTAAATTTAGGTCAAACTGACTAACCTGAGAGTGATAGGTTGGTTCCATTGAATAAAAGGTAATTCATCAAGATATCTACTGTGAAGTAATTATTAATTCACTAACTATGACTGAGTTTGTAAGAATGAAATAAAGAGACTGACCAGAATGTAAATACAATGAACAATCATTATTAAATAATGCAAACACAGTGTTTGTGTCTACTTAGATGCTGGACTGCATTTTTACTGGGTTTGAGTTGTTCTTTCTCCAAACTGCACTTGTTACAAATTTTTAGCAGACTGTTTGTATGTAACACTCTTTATTTAATAGGTAATATTGGATTTACCCAGAGCATCTAGTGATACCCATATGACTGATCGTTCTCATTCAAACAATAGCAGAACAGTCTTATCTTCAGAGACTAACAAAACAACAAAATAATCTAAAATTAAATCAACTTAATGGCTTTCTTGATCATGTGTTTAGAGCAAACTGCACACGGAATAACTGATTAATTCCAAAAACTACTTCAAAATAAAAAGGTAGAAAACATAATATGTTTATGTACCACAGTGATATAATAAATACTATAATGGGGTTAATCCTCCAGTTTCATCCAGGATCAAATAAAAATGTTCATGGATCTCTATTGTCAAATGCAGTTGCCATGTGATGTATCTAGTTTTCATACAGCTGTAAAAAACTCCCAAACAGTCTTAAATACCTTCCAAGAGGCATGTAGAACCATTTTAACTGAAACAGGGTAGAGATTGTGAGAGCACAAACCTTTATCTTCTAAATATGGGAAGCCATTAACACTGATATTTCCTAATGAACTATTTTCAGATTAAAATTTAGTACAGGCTAGAGGGGACTAATAAGCTGTAACATGCATGTTTCACTTCCGGTCTCTGAAACGAGGTGAAAAAATAATAAGTAAAACTGAGTACTTTCAAAATATTTAATCATCATGTTTGAAAACATCAAATCATAACGAAATAAAACACTGGGTGCACAAAGGCACCGAACTATTGTTGCTCCACCAAGTTGGAACTCTGTGCAAGTGCACCAGTCAAGCTGCCCTTGGTAAGGGCCTGGTGAGCTTACCTGTTACTCTTATCTTTTCAATGAAAATGCATTGCCTACAAAGTATTTCAGTGTTTATACTGATAATATTCTCCTACTGGCATCAATGAAAACTTTAGGTGCACTGTATCTTCTAATATTGTTTTACAGGTCAGTAATCACAGTTTATTTCACATCTCAAAACCTTAACATCCAGATCAAATTCTTTACTCTGATTTGCTTGTCAGTTGTGATCACAGTTTAACTGATTCAATTATGTTATTAACGCTTATGAATGACATTGTGCAATGTCCACATACACGTGTAACACCACACATGTTTATTCACAGACATATTCTTACCATAAATATCTATCATCACCATCACATACACTAGTAGCTTTAGACAAGAGACTATAAGCACAAATAATAACCTTAGCTGAAATTATTTTAGCTGAAAAGTCTTAGTTCAGCTGAATTCTGCTGGTGATTATCTATTTCGTGATACCAAAAGGCTGGTGTTACATTTAGTGGCTCGTAGAGGACAGTGTATTAGGAAACTACAGCTTTTGGGACATAAATTATTTGTGCAGGTTGCAATGGTAAAGTCACGTGAGATGGAAACAATATAGTATATCATCAAATATACGCATGTTTGGCAAAAGGCCAGCTGATTTCTTTTTGTTGCACCAATGTTAACTCTTTCTGGACCAACAGGGTGAGATCGTACCCCTTCCCCTATTTGCTTTGTTCTTACACTCAAAATGTTTAACCTAATTCCATAAACTTGGAACACATTTTCTACATAATACCAAGTCCATGTTTGAAAAAAAAAATGTTTGATATTTCTATATTTCAGCTTGTGAATTTTCAGATATGCTATTGTCTAAGGTTTTTAAGAAAAATATTGTCTTTCATTGTACAGTTTCTGTTATTGTTTGTATAAAACGATCGTTGTTTTACCTGTGTTGTTCTAATAATGGAATATCCATTTTTTTGTCTTTTTATATATACATTTTTACATACAATAAAAGTAACTATTAAAAAATATGAAAGAATTAAAACTGGATTCCTTTTAATATTGTTGATCTGGCTTATTTACTGTTACCTATTTAAGTAGTTATGAAGACATGAAAATAATATAAAACAAGATGAACAGTAAAAGCACTGACAGAGACAAAAATTACACTCCTATCCTTGGCTCACACTGATATGGGCAATATTTTTGATGAAGCTCAATTTCTCACTAATAATCGTTTGTTTTTAGTAACTAAGAAGTCCTTGTACTTGAATATGTTATTGGAATAACAATGACTTTACTAATATACACAGATGAAAAAGCTTTTGTATCATATGAACTTTTGCCATCACAGAACTTCTACTTTACCATACTCACTGACCCTAAATATTCTTGTCTGATATATTCTTATGAAATAATATTCATGTAGTTTTCAAGCACATAACCAAAAAGATCATCAAAAGAAACTAAAAACAAAATTTCCAGATTTGAGGCTTGTTACTAAGTTTCGTAAACTTCACATTACAATTCTTCGTGCTCCACTATGACAACTTCTGCTAGTCATTTTCTCAAAAAACACTTGCTGTGACATCATAAAAGCCTTTTCACACAGAAAAGACAGATGAGAAACATAACCTGGATAAATCTATTTCTAAGGGATTACAGGTTGAGTAAATACAAACTTATACTTTGGATTGGGCAGAAATATTCTAAAAAATCTATGAGTGTTGTACTACACATAGATCACGCGTTAAAAAACTAATTTTCTTTGCAAGTTACATTAGATGAAGTTTTCAAGTTATAAAATATCAATTATTAATTATTTCTAGCAAAAATTGTTGAAATAGAGTTATAACCATTAACTTGTGAAATTTGATACACAAGTGTGCATTCATGCATTCAACACCAGAAATCTGTTCTCAGATCATAATAGGGTTAAGAAGCTTCACAAGCATATGCCTGATAGTTTGTAGTACTCATTCTCCTAACACATTAGATTGTGGTTGATAAGGAAAAGTGTGCATCTTTATCACACCCAACATTTTACTCAACTCAGAGAATATTTTACTACTAAAATTAGCTACTTGATCTGTATGAATTTTTCCAGAAGCACAGAATCCACTATTTACCAAATATAAGTAACTGACTGTTCTAAAATAATGATTAATGTTCCACTTAGCAACGTAACCAAAAAATGACCAATATATATCAATTACCTTGTTTAGTTTCCAAGAGAAGGCCACCTATATCTGGATCTATTCTCTGTTAAGAAGAACCAACAATTCTATGATGGAGTTTACCCTGTGTAGGCCCTCTAGGCAAAGCATACTGTACTGTGTTTGCACCATAACTGCTAAGTGTATCGAGTCGAATACAATCAGTGAAACTACCATCACCTGTTAGTTTACATGCATGTAACACTTTGATGGTTTCTAGTCTTTGTATTATGTAGACTCTGAATAATTTCAAACCTATGAGCTTTATGAGGTATATGTGCATCCAGTATGTGAGTACAGGAATGGGTAATGCAGATTTTCCTCTCATCCCAAATGCTCCATAATTTCTAATTTTTTCTATCCCTACAATTTTAGAATAAATTTTGTTTACTAATAATATTAGTATTCCAACCACACTATATTCCCCATATCTATTGCTGACAATGCATTTTGCTCAATTCAGAGCTCTTCAGGCTGGCTGGGATACAACAGAGTAGTGGTCAGAACACTATTTATATAAACCATTTGTTACAATAACAACTGAAGCTACTTACAAGCTGGCAAAGCATGATCATAATTATACTTGTCATAAGGCTTTAGTATTTGGCTTAATATATTTTGAAGCAGTAAATTCTTTTTCTAGTCCATTAGGGATTTCCAAGAATTAGAAGGGAGTATAATAATAGTATTTCAATGGCTCTCCTATAATTCTTGAAAATCCCTAACGGACTAGGTAAAGAATGTAGTGTTTAACAATATAACAGGCCTAATACTAACATCTTATGACAAGTATATTATAATCATGCTTTGCTAGCTTGTAAAATGCACACATACAACAATACAATTATGAGTGTTATGTGTTAATGTAGTGTTATGTATCTACGTAAGTCACCTTTAATTCTTCAAGATGTGGTATAAAAAAGTGTTCAGCATTCATGTATATCATCCTTAGTAACATTAGTTAAAAGAATAAGTATTCATATTTATACTTTAACTGTAGAGTGGTATGTATTAAACTGTATAATTATAATTTACATGAGGTGGGTAAAGTGCACAGTGAAGAAGGTTTCATTTGCACCAGTCCTCATTCCTCACAGTAGTGCACAGTTTAGTCATATGAATAATAACTGACAAAAGTATTTTATAAATACATAAAACTACCTTACAAACCATATACATGCAGCTGGTACTTTTAGAAGTATACCAGATACAACAGTACAATTATGAGTGTTATGTGTTAATGTAGTGTTGTATACCAGACATAACAGTCTTTTCCTTGTAGATTAGGTAATATTGGAAATGCTATTCTGAGGAGTTTCTCTCTAGTCTTATTCATGTGCTAATCATTAGCTCTATCCACATGCTAATTAGTAGTTGTATTCATGTGATAATTATTTCTATACACTAAAACTTAGGGATCGAACTTGGTCAATAAATTGTCTTTCATGAAAATGCATGCTTACTCACTGCCAACTGTTTACTAGCAGTGATAATTTTTCCGTGTTTACTGATTTTTACAGTGTAACAGTATTTTGTCATTATTTTTGAAAGAAGTTTCTCTTGATCAGAGGTTATATAAAAGAATAAGGAATTTAATTATTTTTTTTCTGCCTGGAAGTAGACATACTTCAGCTAATATTTTTTTAAGAAACAATTTCAGTTTGGAAACATTTTATGTACATTTTCTAACTCGATAATGGTCCCTATATGGGAAGTAGTAAAAAATGATTCTGGATTTTAGGAAAATTAGTTTTAGTTATTAATTAATTGGATTGTAAAATTAAACATGGTTTTATATGGTTTTTAATACCTTCAACAAGAATACAGCTGACTGGTAAAATTCCAAAATGGTTCTAGTTCTCTTGTACACACACCTTCATATTTCACAGAAAGTCAAAGTCTTTGTGAACATCTGAAACAGAGCTACTACAGTGATAAGTTATTGGATTACTTTCATAAACAGACTAACTCGTCAACATTTAAAATTTGGAATATAAATGTCCAAGTTCAACAGCTTTAACTTAATCATGGTCTAACTGACTAAATAAAAATAGAAAGATATTTATGAATTAACAGTTCATTTATTTAAAAAAAAGCTTTATATGAATCAGCAGTATTAAATAATATTATAATCTATTTTACACAGTCTTTAACTGATCTAACCACCATTACCATTCTAAATGATATATTCAGCTTATCGTAGGAAGAGTTTGTCTAATTACAAAAAAATGGTTTCTAGGTGCAATGATACTTACTATGTTACAATATAGAAAGAAAAACAAGCTGGCTGGAGGCTCTGAGTTTACTTTTTTTTACTAAAAATTTTAATCAACAGAATATAACTGTCATTAAATAATTACTACTTATCAATGGCATAGATATTTAAGCCTATTGACAAATAACTTTTGAAATCATGGGATAGAATGAGCATAACACCTACCAAAAATAAAAAAATTGTATGAAAAAAACCTGGTTACAGGTAAAAAAAAAAATAAATAAATAAAATTATGCTATGTTTCACCTAGGAAACATTTATTGTATTTTAATCCTGTGCTTTTTCCATATTTAGCTGTTTGAATATAATTATTTATTCTAAATTTTAGTATGGCTTCATTATATTTACCTATTACAAACTGTATATTTCTTAGGTCATTTGTACAAAAATATTTTTTACTGAAAGTCATAGTGTTAAACACAAAGACAATGAACATGTTTCAAGTACTTGTTTTCCCACATGATGATTGAAAATTATGCAAAGTTGATTCCTACAGGGCAGAACATACAAAACATTTTTAGAAGTAGTTGTTGAAAGTCCAGAAAACTTTATATTCTAGATGGTTTGTACATATCTTCTTACAACAGATACATCAAGAAAACATAACTCTGTAAGTGTTGTCCTTCAGACTGGACAGGACGATCACAAGGTTTCTAAAAGAAAACAAAATTATTTTCATATTACTTTAAAAAAAAAAAAACAGTCAATTTTTTTTTCTTGAAAAAGCTAATTTTTTCAGCATAAAG
>NW_013665963.1:519660-532718 GCF_000517525.1 Limulus polyphemus | reverse complement strand
AAATACTTTTCCTCATCTCAAATTTCTTTTGTGTAATCCCTAAAACCTCCTAAATGTATTTCAAATGTTTTTTTCCAGTAAAACTTTATATTTCATCTGTTATTTTCTGTACCCTAATTCAAAACAGGATTGATCAATTCTACCAACCTCATAACCACCAAAAAAAATTGAAATAAAACTTTCTTTCTAGAATGACTTCAAATTGTAACATGAAACTACATTCGTTTATCCTAAGTAGCTATAAGTTTGTAGCATCTATTTATAATTACATCATATTGTTTTATTGCCCTTTGAAAAGTGTCTAACTACTATCCGTGCCATAATAAGTTGTAAGTCACTCAGGGCAGGTGCAGCTCATGTTATGCTATTGAATTACTTTACCTACATGCTGCTTGCATTTGTGCCTCATGAAACATTTTTATTATAGGATTATTATTATTATTTATTTTACCTAATTTATCTTAACTAACCTAAAAGGATCCCTATGTTTACATTTTAGTTACTTTTATAATTATACATAAAGAATATAGATGAAAAACAAGAAATATAATACTTAAGAAATCTTCTTTTTCTTTGCTGTCGACTGTTGATGAAACTTGAGCCTACTTTTATATAATAATGGTACTACGACACTAGATATTTTTTTTATTACTAAATAATGAACCAAAGAACATAGAATGGTAACATGCAAAAAGTAGACAATTTCTCCTAACTCTCAAAATTTTTCTGACTTTCTAATTATGTGACGAAATGGGAATGAAGCTTGTACTCTGAATGAAATTGACGCTTATCTGTTCAAAACACAACATTATACAATACTTAATTTTATAGATGAAAATCCTTGACTTTCTATTGATTATAGGTAATATATAATTAAACATAAAAGAGAACTATTATCAAAGCCTGAAAGAAAAGATGTGACAGGTAGGTGTGGCAAAAGGGGGTGTGATTTTCTATTTATAGCTCTGTAACCAAACAAAATTGAAGGCTATAAAAATTATAGTTTGTTTGAGCAGTGACAATCCTATATAGTAATTTACATTTAATTTCGTACTTTTTCAAGAGGTGATGAATAAAATAGAGAAGACAAGATGCCTAGAGAAAATATGTCACGAGTGTCACACTAGGGGAAATTCAGGATTGTTTTTAATATTGCCTTGTAGAATTAGGAATTTAAAACTTATATACTACTAAAATATGGATTATTAGCTACAATTTTATGCTATATTAATTGGTATAACATGAATAAAAAGTAGTTTAATAACATTT
Source organism: Limulus polyphemus (assembly GCF_000517525.1). Classification (NCBI taxonomy): domain Eukaryota; kingdom Metazoa; phylum Arthropoda; class Merostomata; order Xiphosura; family Limulidae; genus Limulus; species Limulus polyphemus. Next base: position 531,449 of record NW_013665963.1, on the reverse strand, counting down.
TGAATGTAAGACACTAAAACTGTCTGTCATGCATAGTAAAGGATACCTGGGGGCAAAGGGTTAATGTAAATCATAAATAAATTGATAAAATTTGGATCCAGTCAAAATTCTGAATTTTTTAAAAAGTTTTATACATAGCTTTTGACTTGGATCAACTAATTTTTTTTGGAAATAAACCTAGAGAAAAAGTTTCAGTTACAACCAATAACTATTAAATTCATATAAAATAAGACTAAAAAAATACCTTAACAGTTCCAGACTCTGAGTCACTAAAAATCACAACATAAGATACCCCATTTTCTTCACAAAAATTTGAAGCATCTTCAAGACTCTGAAATAACCAGTAGAAGTATTTATAACAACCATATCAAAATACTGCATTTAAAACTTTTCATATTATAATTCATTTACAGTTTGATATATCAAAAATTATCTGGAAGGTTGCAGGCGTCGAGATAAATACATCATGACAATTTAATTAAAACAATATATCATTAATAAGCACATTAGAAATAATACACTTTTTAGAAACATGAGCATAGAACAGTAACTACCATTCATGACACTATTGGGCATTTAAAACTTAAGTAAACTTTAAATACCCTTACCTCAACTAAGAAACATAAAAAGAAAAAATCTCTACAGAGTTCATTTAAAATATATTTAAATTCCAATGTATACAGAGACAAAATATTAAACTATATATAACAGTATTATTCTTCATGTTACTGAAAGCATTTCACTGAACTAGCCTTTGAATCTCACAATTGCTTTACCTTACAAATATTTCAAATGGTGGCCAGGTTCATTAAAATGCTTAGTCACTGAGGTGTCAGTGTTAATTCTACTATGACCCCAATACTGATTCAAATGAACATAAAACAAGTTTTTCTTTATTTCACCACTTTGAATTGTAATAAATTTTTGTTTACAAAAAACATTAATATATATATATATATATATGTATACAAGTGAAATGCAATTTTATGAAAAATTTCTATTTTTTCCTACAATACGATTTCATGAAATACATCCTTTACAATACATTCTTGAGATATGAACAAATACTTCTAAATTATGTTTGGCAAAATGAAATAATAAGTCAGCATATATCTGTGCAGGATTATAATAACTGGAATGACAGAATAAAAGCCCACAAAAGAAATAACTTTAACATCTTTCACACATAACTACATAATACAACTTCACTAGTTTAACTAGTTATTTCACCCCTTGTATCTTTTCAGGATTGATAGAGAAAGAGATTTTTTGAAATTTGATGCCAGTAAAATTAAAATCCCACTTTAGCTCACAAAATAACCAGAGTTGCAATTGTCATAAGCTATGCAATAAACAGAGCTATATTACATATTTGGTTTAACATTAGATAACATAACATGGGCCACACCTGTGCTAACTTCAGTTATAGTAAACAACCAAGACTATGTCTACTAGTATCTTGGGTTACCTTATACATAACATGGGCTACTCTGTGTTAACTTCAGTTATATTTAACAACCAGGACTACTTGTACTAGTATACTGGGTCATCTCATATATAATATGGGCTACATCTGTGCTAACTTCAGTTATATTATAGAACCAGAACTACAAGAACTAGTATACTGGATTACCTTATACATAACATGGACTACATCTGTGTTAACTTCAGTTATATTATAAACCAGGTCTACATGTATTAGTATCCTGGGCTACCTCATACATGATATGGACTACATCTGTGCTAACTCCAGTTGTCTAATAAAGAATATGTGTACTAATATCCTGGGTTACCTCATACATAACACGGACTACACATTTATTTTCAGATATATTTTTCAATAAATTGAACTGTATTTATGTGAACTTGCATCACATCACGTACACAATATGTTCTTATCTAACCAAGTTATAGTGCACATTTACATAACCTAAACCATAGTTAGACTATATTTAGTTACAAGTATATCTGTGTTAACCTGAGTTAAACAAAGAATTACCTGAAATACCGACTTAAATTATATTAGTGTTAATATGATTTCAATCATACATAACCTGGAATAGAGTTTTTGTAACCCAGTTAGATCTTGCATAACCTGAACTACATGTGCCAGTCTGAGTAAGAACATGAAAATTTTCCATGAGAAATATGTATAATAGCATTTCATCTATACCTTGTTTGTTATATGCTGCTACTGGGAAGAAACTTTTGCCCATCTGGGCCAATAAAGAATGATGTTGTTTAAATTGTCATTGTCTGCATTGTGTTTTAATATCATACAAACTTTACAATTAACTCATATGTAATTTAAAATACATTTGAGTGACCAATCTGGATGAACCTCATACAAAGCCTGGATTAAGTAAGACTGTACTAAGTTATATCATGAATAGCCTTGCCCATATCTGTGTTGTTATACTGAGTAAGATCATACATAGCTTGTATAACAGTTACTTAACCAAAGTCAGATTATAAACAATCAAGATTACATTTCACATACCTCAGTTGGATCATACATGACTTGGGCATTTATTCCTGCCATCCAAAGTTCTTTCAGCAGAACGCATTTTTCTTTTAACATTGGACGACGACCAAGAGAACAAATTAAGACATCCACAAGACTAGGGGCTTGGAACTGAAAGAAATTACAAAGTTCAATTATATTTTTCCACACAGTATTCTGAGCTACAAGCTACATTATTTCAAGTATTTAATTTTAGAATGCCCAGCCGAGTGCAACCTGCCAACATCAAAGTTTGCACCACCAAATAAAAAAAATTGTAGAAAATATAAACTTGGAATCCTTTTTCCATGCATTATAAAAAGGGAAAATATTTCAAAGTGGAAATTATTTGAATAATAAAAGTTTTATTTATTTCATTTTATACATAAAAATGAAAAAAATCACAATTTTTGATTTTGGGCTGATTTCAGCAAACTCTGAACAAAAATAATAGTGTTTGAGAATTTCCTGAATTTTTTAAATAATATACAGTGATCTTATCCCCTGAAGAGAAAAGCCAAAATAGTTTTGAACAAAAGAGCATCAATCTGAACCTTGTAACTTCAATACAAATACAGTTTTAACCAATCACTGTATGCCAATCACTTGGTTTTAAGAAGTCACAGTTCAGTGATCTAAACACATAATCAAAATATTTTTTCTGTTCTTTTCAATGGTATAAGCCAATATGGCTTCCATTTCAGTGGAAGTAAGAATAGAGGTTGGAACAAACTGAAAAAAGCTTAGTTTGATATGTTGCTAGTAGAAAAAATATTTGTGAACAAAATTGGAACAATTACAGTCTCGAAATAACATGATGTAGAGAACTATTAGGCTTAGTTAGATCATTTTGAATTTGAATGTATCAAGTTTTGTTTCACCATCATGTCTTTGTTTGTATGTAATGTTTATATAGGCTTTATCAGCCTACAAGTAACACTTGAATGGAAAATCACCAAAAAAATATTAAAAATATCTATAAATAAATATAAAATGTGTTAAACTTAATATATATATTAAATTAAACCTTGTGATAATTAATTTAAAAACAACTTGGATTGCTTATAATTTTAATATGGTAGAAAAGGTTTTTTATTGTATGCCAACGAACATAAACACAGTGAAACTATGATTTGCATTTTTTAAATCAAAACAAACATAAGATTTACAGCAATGTAGGAAGACATAAAAATCAGTTAATGAAATGTACAATAAATTTAAGCATTTTGAAAAAAAATATCACAATGAAATATTTCTGACTTTTAAAAGGTGAGAATTCTTATAAATGTTACATATAAAAATATTCTGTTTTGCAAAAGCTATATAGTCTGTAGAAAATTCATTTCAAATTCCAAACAAGTTCTTCCAGTACTATATTCTTTAATGATACAAAACACAAACCTCGGAACAAGTGTATCAAGTACTTAAGGGGTCAATATGTGTACTAAAAACATAATTCCATCTCTGGTTATTGTAAGCAGGACTAATATTATACAATGATAAAATATAATCAAAGCACAAACCTTGTTAATTAATAATAGCATGCACTTTATTTATCCTTGTGAAATCTATGTTTTAACTATGTTGTTTATCAACAGGTGCAAATGTACAATACTTTTGAAAAGACATACTACAAGCTAAGTAATAAATAAATAAAAACTCATTAAATGTAACAGATACTAAGAATAAAAGAGAAATAAAACCACATTCAAAATTAACCCTTTCTAGACCACAGAGGTATCACTGATAGCAATTCATGTTTTCCCTTCTCACAATAGAAATACTTAAAATTGCATAACACTTGAAGCAAATTTGCTAAATATTATCTAGTTTTGGCTTTAAAAATTAATATAATTTGGTTTAGCATATTTATAATTTTTCAGGTTGTGAAATTCCCAAAATTTTCTTGTGAGACACTGTTTTAAAAAATATTAAAGAAATGTTTCCTCTAATCTTAGAATTTAAATTTCTTTATTCTTGACTGTTTAGTTTTATTTGTGAGTTAGGACTATTGCATGGTGTATAAAAAGCTCAAAAAAATTTAGTATCATCCTACTTAGAAAAAAACTTTAATAAGACCACCATTTTTTCATGTGCATTTCTCTTGATATGTTTTCCAAAATCAAAACTATATAAAGACACAGAAAGTGTACACAAACATACATAATTCTTACATTGTTAAAACCCCACTGGAAAGTCAGTGGGATGTTTTTAGGATATTTGTTTTTAAAAAATGATGTATACAAGTAACACAATAAATGTCTATCACTCAGCACTGGAGAGAATTCAAAAGCATGAAAAGGGTAAGTTATGATGTTTTGTTACATAAAAAAAAAAACTTACTGATCTTTCTTTTTGTTGAATCTCAGTTCATAAATATGATCACAGACTCGAGTGAGATATTTTCTGTGCCGTGCATGCCTGACAAAACATAAACAAATCTTACATATAGTGTTGATAATTGAGTACAATATCGCTTGGAAACAAAGTACACTTTTACTTACAGTAACATACAATTAAAAATATCAAACACATCTTGTAAATATCAATATATATCACAGTGATCAATTTATCTTTCTTTAGTACTACTAATTTCTAAAACACGTACATGAGTTTAAAACGTACTCCATTGAATTAAATGAATTCCAATATTTCTTTTAGCAAAATGTGAAAAATATTATTGTAACTTTAAAAAATAATGTTTAAGCTAATGACACAAATGTCTAATAAAAACAATTAACACATAAATCTAACCTTTCCATCACTTCACTTATACTGGCTTCAAAGGCTGTTTCAGAGTCCAGCTGCAGAAAAGAATGAATATGTGAGTTTTTATGTGATTGAAATTAGAGATAAACATCCCTACACTGCTACCAACATGCAAGATGTAACAAATAATCTACCTGAAAGATTTACAAATAAAACATTTTACATAATGATGGAGACTTCATAGCTTCATGCATATAACCTATATTATAAAAGTTTTATAACACTTTCACTTATGGTGTGTTAAATTCCAGTCACAAACATGTATTACAGGTAAACCTTTAGCCTGAATAATTTGTAAAAATTATTATTTCTTGCACAACTTATACAAGATTTGTAATATGGCGATAATTTTGTAACATGAAATACAATATACATTATAAGTACAGTTTTAATAAAACCACATGTGATATTTATTAACAACTAAATAGAGAACTAAGCATAATGGTTTAATTAATTTAACAATAATAACAATGTGAGATGTTGTGACCCGTGTTTTAATATTTTAATTTTGAAGTTTTGTACTGTTTGTTAGAAGGAGTTTTGGCATGATTTAGTGATGTATGACACCTAGAAATTTGAAGTGATGCCTCGAATCTTCTAATATTTTGTAATAATATAAAAAGCACAAGAGAGTCGTAATTTATTAGTTAGTTAGTCCGTGAATACAAGAGGAAATTTAACAACTAAGTGACTGTTTAGTTTTATTTGTGAGTTAGGACTATTGCATGGTGAGCTTGTAGAACTTATGGCAAAAGAAATAAAATGCCTTCTTTTTCACTAAATGGGAAGGACTTTGCACTGTTTTTACCAAATAATTATAAAGAACCTGCCCAATGATAGAAACTGCTATGATGTTATCATCATCTACATGCATTAACCACTTATCTTGTTCTAATTAACATTTATTACCTTTTCTACTCGATTGTTACCTCTCAAATTACTTGAAGTAGCTTCATGAAAAGATCTAACATCCTACCAGACCTACACATCATGATCAAGAAACATGAATGTATCCCACATAATCTGTTAAAATGTGTAATTAAGACTTGATGCTACATTTTTTCTAATCAACTAATCCAAATTCTTCATAAATGTAACCGAGAATATTTGTGAAAAACAGGCAAAAGATAAGTAGAGATTACGGTGATATGTAAAGAAAACCAACTCTAGGTAAAAATTTGGAAATATGAAGACAGTAATATTTAATTATTTTTACTATTAGCATTGTATGTTACTCTGACAGATTATTAACCTTGCTAAAGTCATGAACAGGAGTATTGCTAGGCACTGGCACAAGGGGTCTGTGCATTGATTATATTTGACAGTACCCCAAATCCCCAGTAGGTGTCTTGAAAAATCAGAATAGAAAACCATGATCAATATGATACTGAAATGCTGAAAATGGGTCCGAGCTCCAACTTTTTCAATCACCTAGTGACGCTTCTCATCATGAATAAATTTTACTATCATGCCATATCAGTCCTAGCTATAGAATGTGAGAGGTTGGTATCAGATAAGAAACAAAATTCTTCAGTGATGTATCAACTAAAACAAAGTGTTAAGTTAAATGCTAAAGATATCGATGCCTAAAGTGCAACTAAGTAACTAACTATTAACTGTTTAAAATAAAACTTAGAATATGATATTACACTGCATCAGTATTTGCAATTAATTAAAATATCAGTGAAAACTAAAGCCAAACTCCTTGCCAGCCATAAAGAGAAGTTCTGAAATGTGAGACAAAAATAACAAGTTCAAAACTAAGAAGTTTACAAATAGGAAGTCAAAGGTAACAACACAGAATATCAGTCACTTTTTTTTATCAAATTTGTTAATAAAGTAATTATTTAATAGCTCATAGTTTTGGCATCAACCTGTAAACAACTTTACAAACACATCATTTTACACTACATAATTACCTGATAGGCCATCCTCAGAAGTATCTTTCTTACTTTACAACACATTTTATCATTTTACATAACATCATTACCTGATAGGCCATCCTCAAAAGTACCCTTCTGGCTGAATTACTCGACATTTTGCCCACACTGTTATTTTCAAGCGAATATTCCCACATATATTTTCATACTTTCTTCACAATTTACACACACAATAATTACAAAAAAATGTTCAGAATACAATGCTTCTTTTAAGTTATTTCTCTAAGGCAAATTATTATTAACCCATAAGTTTGCTTATTACATTATTACTTATGATCCTTAGGTGTTAAATTTAAAATTCCTTACGAACATTCATCAGCAACCTAAGAAGTTTCTCAGTACTGGCATATATGCACTTTGGTTTTTATACATAGCTGAATTTCATGCTTATGATGAAAAACAAGAAAATTATAATCTATTTAATTTACAAAACCTGTTATCATGGGATAACAGTTTTACTGTTGGAATGCCTCAAATTAAGAGTGTAGATCAACTTCAAAATATGGAACAACCCCCAAAGATTTTTAATTTTACACATACACTGAAACCGGAGAAAACATTTACATATGTTCTACATTTAACAGTATTAAACTCTTTCATTTACATCCATCGCCATAGGAAGTTTTTTTGGAGTGGTCAGGCCATTGCCACATTGCCATTTCTAGGAGGATCAGGGGCATGCCCCTCAGAAAAAGTTTTGAAAATCTGATGCTATGGTATTGAAAATTGAGCCAGTTTAACTACAAATACTGTATACACACAATGTAAGTTTTAATCAATAAATTGTAGCTATACATACCATGAAAAACTGGTAAGGCCATGACCCGATTAGCCTTATTACTTCCTACAGCCATTACTTCATTTATTATTTTTGTTCTTATTCTTTGTTTACTATCACACCTACTTTTACTCTAAGTTGGCAAACCACATATCAACACACGAACAATGTGACTGAGATTTACTAGATTTGTTTTCTGGTAAATATACTGAAATACTTCACAAATTTTAATGGCTTTTTTTTTGTTTAAGAAATTTGTGGTAATTTTCTCCAATTATCATCATAGTTTTCAATGTGTATCCTTCAAAATGCTCCATGCACAAGTTAATGAGCAATGGTAATATGAGAGAATTCACAGTAGGACATTATTGTTATTATTTTACATAGATATGGTTAGAAATACATTCTTTCACAATTTAGTCATTTTCAAGCTAATGGCAGAATATCTGTATTGTTTCAAATGTTAGTGAAACAAGATGATTCAGAAGTAATATAAATGTTTGCTTGTAAAATTTCTTAACAGTTGTTGAGTTATAAACCTTGAATCATAAACATACATTAAAATTAGGATCCTAAAGTCAACAGATGTGAGTTATAAACATTAAGTCATACATGTGAAATCATGACCCCAATGTTAACACATGTCACATTATCAACACTGAACTGTAAACATACATTTAAATCATGACAATGTAGAGTTGTAAAAAATGAATCATAAGGGTACATTGAAATTATGACCCCTAAATCAGAAGAGTCTTGTTTTATTTTGTAGATTTTTATTCAAAATGTATCAATATCAAATTCCTTAGTACCTCTAAATAAGTAGCTATAGTTTTAATGACTGACAGCTCAACTTCCAAAGCCAGGACCTCAACAGCTACTCGTGAGGATGAAGATAAACACTGTACGAGTGGAGCAAGTTGGGACTGAATCTGAAATAATAAGATGTTAGACAGTTCAACACTTAATGATAAATATAATCTAGATACAATAATAAGATATTTATTAGAAGTTTCTCCAGCTGGCCTTGAAGTTGCTAGGTTTATATTTTTTTGCCAACTGGTTTAGCTGCTACTTAAAATGTTAAAAATTATAATAAAAAGTAAAAAAAAGAAACAATTAGAGAGTCAATAAACAAATATCATTTACCTTCAATTTACTGATTTAATTTTTTTGGAAAGATATATATTGCTGGCTTGTTGAAATGAAACTCATTCTTCCCCTTTGTCCATATGCTGGATAAAGGAATAAATGAAGATTGGAAAGTTGAACAAAATGTTGATGTAACTGATGATCATTATTTTGCACACTTGGCTGAATGTGTTGTTTTTGTGGGCTTGCATGATCCATCAGAATTGTTGGTAGTTGGCTGATACCAGAACCTCATCAATTAAACTTACATAAGTACTAAGAAGATTCAGACACAATCAATCTAAGTTATAACAGCTGGCATTGAATAAAATGATGAGGGCTAATAGTGTTCTTATTTAACACTGAAAACCTATCTCTAAATGAATTGCCAAATATTTCAACAAAATTATTATTCATTATGTGGCTAGCCAAAATAAAGTAACTTTTGGATACATCTCTTGGGGATACTATTTTCTCTTATGTTGTTCAGGGCAAAGCTAAGTTGGCTTTCCAAACGCCACTTGGAATGTGATCCATGAAGTGTTACAAACCGAGTGAATGGATGGAAAATATGTTTACTGTGGATTACTGTATTTCTAATTGCTGTTGAGAAGTTAACTTCATATCAGATTGGAATTGTAAATATAAATGAAATAAAACAATAATGAAGGGCAAAATATTAAAGTTATATGCCTATTTGGGGGGGGGGGGGAGATTAATGCATCAAGTTTATTAAATAATGAGCAATTTTAACACTTGGAATAACTAAAGTTTTATTCCATGATTTATTGAATAAACATTTGGTTTGGAAGTTTTTATACCCTCAATTTAGTTAAAAAAAGATATTGGCACTTACCAAATACTGTTATGAACAGAATTTACACTGTTAAATAAAATTTTATTTATTTTTAATTTACGTGTATTCCAGTAAAATTAAAAAGGAGGTCATTTTATTCTCTATACATTTTTATGCATACAAATTTATAAAATATTCTTAAGGAGTGATTTTTATTACAAATATGCCATAATGACAGATTTAAAAATCCACCATCTAGAAAACTGTAACAAGTGAATTTAAACTTCTTATTTCTAAGAATCAACAATAAAACCAATAAAGTAGTAGGGGTGCAAGCATTCTAATACAACGCGATTTCCTAATCTTTTTTTCACAAATTGAAAGTGAAATTCTAGTTCACAAAGCAAATTGTTTATGTGGAACTACTGACACTTATTTTACTTCAATCAGTAAAGAAATACATCAAAGAGGCACTCACGTACATGGGATGCTAATGAAATTACAAATTTTATATCAATAAAAGGTGACTAGGTTGCAAGATAAACAGTTCACGAAATGTGACAATTTAAGATATGTTTCAGTTGGAGGTTAATATGTAAATTTTCACAACACACGTACCTGTCCTTCATATCGTTTCTTGGTACTGAATAACATCTTCTCTTGTGAAAGAAATGTTATATCTATGTCTGCTACAGACATGCTACTGTTACTTCCTCCTTCGGTAGCACTGACGGTTCGACAAGTATCACCTTTACCAGTACTACAGCTCCCAAGACGACTGATTTCTCCCTTGGTGGTGCTACTGTCTACTTGATCCCTTCATTAAAGTAAAGTATTTTTAATCTTTTAACTGATTTAAATGAAAAAAAAAAAAGCAGTAGCAGTAATCACAAGAAAAACTTTAATTAATTCTTTAAACAACTTTCGGGAGCTAAATGCACCTGTGAGTCTTTTTTTTTTTTATTCTACAATGAAAATATTTAGCCAAATTGCACAAGACTTGGCATAGTTTTATAGGGCTGTTTTCTGGTTTGAAAAGTCATGTAAAATGAATTAAAACTTGCATCATTATCTATCTTAATCTATTTTTGTTATTACTGATAAGAAAGATCCATTTTGTGTATCAAATTAGATATAAAAACTGAGAGCCAACAAGAAATAATAGTTTGAAAAATGTTTAATTACATTTAAGAAATAAACTAATTTTCTGATAAAAAATTATTGAGATATAATAAGAATTATATTTGTTTAACAAATTTTGAAAGTTGAGTTGTGAATGTAAACCTCCAAGGATGCAAACATTACTGGTCAAACGAAAGTTCATACAGCTTTAACAACCACAAAGTGACCAACCCATATAAAACTTTTTACAAACACATTCATTGTTTGCAATAATGAAAAGTAAATATCTTAAAATGGGTTCAAAAAACTACAATAATTCAGATGTGCACTTTTAAGTTTGGTATTATAATGCAGATCTCACTATGAGGGTTATTTAACTGAAATATAATACTTCAGTTTCTTTCAAAATCATTTTTATCTAAAGAACATACTTAGTTTGTTTTACTGAGGCAAACTGTGAATCTTTTATTGTAGTTATTTATCATGCATGAAATTTGTACTTAACTGGGCATCTTTTATAGTAGTTATTTATCTTGCATGAAACTTGTACTTAACTGGGCATCTTTTATTGTAGTTATTTATCTTGCATGAAGCTTGCACTTAACTGAGCATCTTTTATAGTAGTTATTTATCTTGCATGAAATTTGTACTTAACGGGCATCTTTTATAGTAGTTATTTATCTTGCATGAAATTTGTACTTAACGGGCATCTTTTATAGTAGTTATTAATCTTGCATGAAACTTGTACTT
>NW_013665963.1:515227-519650 GCF_000517525.1 Limulus polyphemus | reverse complement strand
GAAGCTTGTACTTAACTGGGCATCTTTTATTGTAGTTACTTACCCTAGATGAAGCTTGTACTTAACTGGGCATCTTTTATTGTAGTTACTTACCCTATATGAAATTTGTACTTAATTGGGCATTTTTATTATAGTTATTTATCTTGCATGAAGCTTGTACTTAACTGGGCATCTTTTATTGTAGTTACTTACCCTATATGAAATTTGTACTTAATTGGGCATTTTTATTATAGTTAACCTTGCATGAAGCTTGTACTTAACTGGGCATCTTTTATTGTAGTTAGTTACCTTGCATGAAGCTTGTACTTAACTGGGCATCTTTTATTGTAGTTAGTTACCCTACATGAAGTTTGTACTTAACTGGGCATTTTTTATTATAGTTACTTACCTTGCATGAAGCTTGTACTTAACTGGGCATCTTTTATTGTAGTTACTTACCCTAGATGAAGCTTGTACTTAACTGGGCATCTTCTATTGTAGTTACTTACCCTACATGAAGTTTGAACTTAACTGGGCATCGTTTACTGTAGTTATTTACCCTACATGAAGTTTTGTACTTAATTGGGCATTTTTATTATAGTTACCTTGCATGAAGCTTGTACTTGAATGCTCAGTGCCAAGTATGGTTTCATCAACTAAAGTAAAATAATAAGAAAATATGTTCTCACTTACACTTTTTCTCTAATAAGTCTCACAATATTCTCTCCAACTTCAGCAAAGGAACTTTTTATCTCTGAATATCGCTCTTTACCTAGTGTTCGTATCTAATGTGCAAAAATTACAAATTTAAAAGAAAATTATTCTACAGTGTATTAATATGAAAATATTAACAAACATTTGTGCAGTTTAATGAAAGTTGCGTTAAAACCTAAAGGGGCTATTACAATATCAATTAAAATGTAAATCAACAGCCCATTAACTCTATATCCTCTGTCTACAGCATTATCATTATAATTGTATTAACTATGAAAGCAATTTTTCACATTGCACCAATAAGTTGTATTATACTTAGGAAAATCTAAAGAGTTATACACCATAAAAATATATGATAAGCTACTTCCTAACTAACCTTCTTTTTGAAATACACAGAAAGGTAAAAGCCCTCATCTTGGTTAATTTTCTCCTTAAAGCATGGAACAATGACATATAGTACTTGTAATAAACTACCTTATAACAACAAATTTATTATTTTTTAATCAGACACTCAACATTTTGCTGTAAAGCTTCTTCAGAATCATTCCCCAAAAACACAAATCATAACTGACAGTACAAATCTTCATCTGATTTAAATAATAAATTCTAATCGAGTCCATACTGTGCATTTCTACAGCATGCGTTTGACATATTAAGTAGTAAAGCTTATTTTTGAAATAATTAACTATTACCTGTAACAAACAAAAGTTTTATCCGAGTTACAGACTGAAATAACAAAAGTTAAAATGAGATACAAATATAATTTTAGACACCATCCTTTGTCCCTATTCATTTGTGGTTCGTAGTTGTTCAATGAAAAGAGCTTCTTTAAATTTACTGTCAGTGTACTTGATAGATTTGTTAAGGTTTGTACAGAGAATGGTGGATTCATGTCAGGTGTTATTTGTCCATGTTAGTTAAAAAATGATCTACAACTGCACTTTTTTCATGTTGTTGTTTATAAAGAGAGTCAATCAGTTCTCCTGTTCTTCTGGTTTCCCCAATGTATGTATGATGACAGATGTTACATGTAAGTTAGTAAACAACAATGGAGACAATACACTCATATTTAGACTGCAAACACATTTTTGTAGAGCTAATAGTTGGCTTTATTACAATGTAGAGTAACATACTGAGATTTGGAAAGTTGACTTTTGAGATTTGGACCTGGCCATTCCACAACTTTAATCAGCAGTTCAGGTTTCCTGATTATAGTTTTTATTTTCTTGGAGATAGTTTGTCAATTAGAGGTAATGTAGAAGTAAGCTTTTTGTGTTATCTTTGGAAAATTGTCTTTAAAACTCTTGTATTTTGTCTGTGTTTTTTCATGTTGGATGTGCAATGCTAATTTTTATGCATCGTAGTCCTTGAAAATTTTTTGATACAAAAAATGGATATTCGTTACTCAAAAGGAGTGATTGTAGTTCAGTGTGTTTTATTTTTTTCACTACAATTGCAATTGATTCTTTTTAAATCTCCAATAATTGCATCTCACTTGGAAGCTATTGGATGAAGTTGAAGTTAAGAAAGAGAGGCTTTCTAATTGTTTTTTAAAACAAGGTGGATTGTATATTATTGTCTGAAATTAAGTAATGGGTTTTTCCCATGTCAACCATGTTTTTGGTAGTGCAACCTTGCTAACTCTAACTCACACTCTTAAAATCACAAGAACAACAGCTCAAGTTGGTTTCCTGATTAAGTGTCGTCAGTATAAGATTGTCCCTAAAGATATTCAGATTCATTTGAAATTACCAGAATGTATGAAAGAAAATCAGAAATCATAGAAAAGGTTGGTTAGGTCTCTCTCTCTTCCATTATGAATGACTTAATAACAATGTTATTTGGAAAGAAAAATATACACCTAAGACTAATCCATCAAAACCGTATAATTTTAAATATCTCCCAAAATAAGTTCCCAGTTTCAATTCTTGGCTCATGAATATTAAAGAGAAGAGAATGTCAGTCAAGAATTGATGATAAATTGAGAAGTATATATGATGATCAAATCATCAAATAGAAGACTTTCATTACAAATGTTAATAATGACCAACAAAACGTCTGTAGACTTAGATTCAAAATTTTATTGAACTAATCTTTTATGAATGTATGTCCATAAGTTTGGTATCAAATTGTAGATTGTAATTCAAATTTTAGTATTATATGTTAGTTAATTTCTTAATTTAAAAGTAAATATTAAAAAACACCTAAATATCGATTTTTGTGAGTCATGTGGTATGTTTAATGCAGCTTTGGTTCAACTCAAATGTTTGTGATGTCCAAATACAAAGTCTATAGTTTTTCTTACAAATAAGAAACTCAAATTATCAATATTTACAAGCTAGAATATAAAATAAGAACCTCCTATCTTTCCTGTTTGGCAGTTTTTTTAAGTCTTTCACATAAAAAATCTTTTTTTTAGTGAAGTATTTTTAATAAACTAAAATAAAGATTTGTCAATGAATATATTGAATAGTCTGTGTGCAAAGTAATTTTCATGTTAAGATTAAAAATACTTTTCCTCATCTCAAATTTCTTTTGTGTAATCCCTAAAACCTCCTAAATGTATTTCAAACGTTTTTTTTAGTAAAACTTTATAGTTTATCTGTTATTTTCTCTATGCCATCTCAAACCGGGATTGGTCAATTCGACTGACCTCGTAACCACAAAAAAAAAAAAAAATCGAAATAAATATGAATTAACTTTTTTTCTTTCTAGAATGACTTCAGATCATAACTTGAAACTACATTCGTTTATCTTAAGTAGCTCTACGTTTGTACAATATACATCTATTTATAATTAAATTTTATTGTTCTATTGTCCTTTGAACCGTGTCTAAGTACTATTCGTGCCATTATAAGTTGTAAATAACTCGGGGAACATGCAGCTCATGTTGCTCTATTGAATTACATTACCCATGAGCTGCTCACATGCATTCCTCATGAACCGTTTTTAATTATGTTATTATTATTGTTGCTTATTTACCTAATCTAGTCTTAAATAACTTAAAAAGATCTCTATTTTTAGATCTTAGTTACTTTTATAATAATAAATAAAGAATAAAAATGAAAACAAGAAATAAAGTACATACCCAATCTTTTTTCTTACCCTCGATTGTCAAGGACAGTTAAACCTGATTTTTTTATAGTAATGCACTTAACAATTTTTATTTAATTAAATAATGCACCAAAGAATATAGACTAATAACATGCAAAAAGCAGACAAATTCACTTACCTCTCAAAATTTTCCTGGCTTTCTAACTATGTGAAAAGAGCTGTTACAAATTCATCCAAGCTAGTGGTTAACTTTCCCATGGGAATGAATCTTGTACTGTGTGTGAAATCGAAGATATTCTGTTCAGAATACAACATTATACAATATGTCATTTGATAGATGAAAACCTTGACTTTCTATTGGTCATAGGTAATATATTATGAAACGTAAGAGAAAACTATCAGCGAATTGTGTAAGAGAGGATGTGACAGGAGAGGTCTGATTTTCTATTTGATAGCTCTGTAACCAAACAAAATTGGAGGCTATAAATTTATGGTTTGTTTGAGCAATAACGATTTTACAGAGAGTATTTTACATTTAATTTCATGCATTTTTGAGGGGTGATGGATAAAATAGGGTTGATGACATGCTAAGACAAAATGTGTTACGTGGATCACACTAGTGGAAATTCAGGATTTTTTAAAATATTTCCTTGTAGAGTTAAGAATTTAAAACTTG
>NW_013665963.1:512089-514346 GCF_000517525.1 Limulus polyphemus | reverse complement strand
CTCTGTGAACACAAATTAGTTAGCATAAATCAGTTAAATGACAAAAATTAGGTGTCTATTTACTTGTGACCACTCAGTGTACATTGCTAAGCATGGGATCAAAAAGCACACAACATTACAGCATTTTTCCACCATTAAAGTGATGATAATGGTGGAAAAATGTTGGATTGCAGTGTTTATTTTGGTTTTTATTTTTTTCAAACCCATTTTCAGCTGTTTATAATTTTTTCAAGTTTTTAGTAAATGAGATACCACATTTACATACACACTTATTGATAATCATTAACACATTTCTTTTGATACTTTGACAACTAAAATAGCCATCATTTCCAGCTATAAATAGTAAAAAACACAGTAAAAACTGACAAAGACGTTTTCAGTAACCTAAGATATAGTCTTCAAAATGGCAAGATTATTACCTTTCTCAGGCTACATATTGTAATTTTGACTAATGTGTTCTTGGTCTATATTAATGTATATCTAATAAAAGGGGTGGTGGCAACAAAGGGCTGTAATATTATAAATGAAACCACTAAAGGAGAAGGAACATTATGCAAGAAACGAGAAAAGTAAACTTATACTCTTAGAAAATATAAACATATACTTTGGAATAGCCAGAAAAAATTTTTTGAAATTGATAAATGAGTTGCTCAGACAAAATTCCTTAGACCTGTGCAGAAATGATGGTTTGAACATTTTGTTTTTCATTTTTATTTACAAATTATACTAAATAAATGTTACCAAATGACAAACTAAAAATTCTGAAAAAATTTTTAATTAAAAATTGTTGAAATAGTTAGAATTATGAAATTTGATATGCAGGTGTGCACCTGACACCTGAATGGTCTTCTGTGGTCCAGGCAGGGTTGATTTTACAAGATGCCATTTGCTTTGAAAAATTTGTATAACATATAAATTTAATAATTTATAATTTAATAGTACTTTTGTTACTAGAAATTTTTGTATAACTAGACAGATCATGTACTTTTCTGTGCAATACTTCTTATTCTAATAACAAATGTGAGAGACAACTGAACAATATGAGCCTGAATAGCTTTTATCAAACTACCTTATACAAACATGACTGGAATATGCATGACTTAAGCTGTATGGTGAAGAAATTTCACAAACAGTAATTTAGGATTAAAATATTTAAAAGCAGCGCCAACTGAAGGAAGAAATTTAAAATATTATGAAATGAAAACCATAAATAATAAAATATGACAACTTCCACAGTTAATGTTAATATCGTGAATAATTAAACAAGAAATAAGAGTAGCAAAAAAATTTAATATCTGAAACATCTTGGGGAACTGATTTTCCCAAAACATTTTTAACAGTAATAGTTTATTTTAATTAACTCTTGCTGTAAATTTTATTAAAATATGTTACATTATGGTGTGTTGAAAAACAAACAAGCAAACCAAAAGTATAAAATGAAAACAAAGCTAAAAAGAAATCCTTACCTGTTCATCTTCTGTCAGAGCTCCAACAATTCTTTCTACAGCAATACTGACTCCAACTGCAGACTGACTTATCTCTTTGGAGCTAAGGTTGGATTGAGGTAATCGAAACATACTTACCTACAACAAATCATTAAGGGAAATGGTTAAATGACAAGTGAGTAAACTGTAACTTTTCCACATACTTGTTTATATAGTATTAAAGTTATATAGTATATATATAGTTATATAGTTTATATAGTATTAAGAGAGCAAAACAATATCAGTAAAATTTATACCACATGCCAGAACCAACATTACAGGTTTTACATGTTATAACACCTACATTCACACCTATCACATTTCCCCCAAAAGACAATGATTTATGTAGGTGTAAAAAGTTATATCCAACACGAACTCATGTAATCAGTTTATTCAAGAATTGTAGACTAGGTAAGATAATACAGAAGACTGTTCCACTTGTACTTTCAGTCATTCACAGTGTTCATCATTATTAAAATGGCACAGACAATATTCTGCTAAAATTGCTTCCCCATATATTACAAATAATATACACCTGGAAAAAAGTTAAGCACCCCCGTGTTTTTTTCAAGTGATTCAGATTTGACGTTCTTGTGACTGATTATAAATTACCATTCAATCTAAACGTGTTTATCAAATGAAATTATGCATTATTGGGCACAAGAAAACAAGATTATCACCATAAAATAACAATTTTTAATTTACATATCATGACATCAAAATATGGACAGTTTTCACGCTTAAAATTATCTTTAGTAAGTATTGTCAGTGAA
>NW_013665963.1:507769-511201 GCF_000517525.1 Limulus polyphemus | reverse complement strand
TTCAATAAGCAATCCTGAAAAATATTTGGGGGTGCTTAACTTTTTTCCAGGTGTATAGTTTGATTCAATGGTGAATCATAATAATTTAATTTTCACACTTGTTTTAAATCCTCAACATTGTTATTTCTATTGAATTAATTGCACAAGATGACCAGTAGTTTGCTAGCATGTTTGAAAAACATTTCAAGTTTCAATATGAGAAAAGTATTTCAAACATGTAAATTTCACATTTGGACTTGACAACAATACTAATGGTTTATTTAAGTGCAAAGCTGCACAATGGGCTATGTGCACTGCACCCATCAAATGGACTGAACTTCAAATTTTAGTTTATAAACCCTCAAACTTACTACTGAGACACTACAATGCCAACAATAATGGAGGGTCATTAACTTGAGATAGATAAAATATTCATTCACAAAATAAATAAATTAATAATATCTACACTAAACAGTCTTTTATATCATGACATTAAGTTTTTCAAATGTTTTACATAAATCATCACATTGTTAGAAGTGTATTTCCTGAGACAATTATTACTAATTGACACCAATTAAAAAGTTAAGTATATAGTTAGCAAATATCTAAAAACCAATATTCGTATACAACAAGATTATTAAAAATTGTTAATTTAAAAGAGGAATAGGGATTGTAAAAAAAATTCAGAAAAAAAGAAAGTTAGCTTAAAGTGAAAATGCAGTCACAAAAAAAAGTAAACAAACAAGTTTAAGGTTTGAGACACAAGATAAATAAAAAAATTAGGAAATTTAAAAACCTACAAATAGGGATAGTAAACATGGTAAGCATACAAAGGCTGGAGATACTGTAGACATTATTTACTCAAGCAAAAAATCCTTATTTTGACTTCATTTTCCTCATCTCCTGCTTGCATGATTTTTGCCATTCCTTCTAGTCAGCTTCAACGATGGCTACTATATCTGCAGTATCTATAAAATTCGCAATCAGGTAGAGTGGGCTATAATTCAGAATCAGCAATCACTGTGATTACCAATCTATTGCTTGAAACTGAACTTGATCCTACCTTTTAAACTATGGCTTAAAGATATATTTTGTGGGCGACTAGCTGATACGGTTCATGATGATTTACTGTTGCTATTTACTATTTGATCGCATTAATTTGAGATGTAAAATATTAAGCAGCAGCTGGAGATTATCATGTAGATTTGCTTGAGAATATAGTGAGCATTTATAATTTCTGTGTAACTAAATCTGCTATATATAATGAATAGCAATGTGCAAATATATGCCTAGACTAAGACACAACCCTCTCTAAGCTCGTATAAAATTTTACCAGTAGAAAAGCAGCCTTTTCAAATAAAACATATACATCTGAAATATCACTTTAAATAAACCTTCATGTCTTTTAATGTAATTATTCTATGAATGTGGGTAAATAAAATTGAATATTATGTGTATTATTTGTTTGTTTTTTACTCCTTCACTTCACTTCATACATAATATAGGGGTTGACTCCTATAGTATAGTGAACAAAGCATTGAGTATCTACATTTTATTAGTCATCTAATGTTCATCTATTATTGGCTGGTAATTCCTGTTCCACCCTATATTTAAGCTTCTTAAAGGAACATCAGATATTTGTAATAAAACTAACTTCAAGGGGTAATGATAACATCGTTTACACTAGAATTATGATTTTTTTTAGCTTATGTAAAATATAGAAGTAACTTAAAAAGTACCCATTGCAATGCACAGTATGTTTAGTAATATTGTCCAAGTTTGATTGTAATACTCATGCCTGTTTTTGCTGTAGGTTGGTGAAAGAACAAATGGGCAATTCCAATTATGAGCCACTACTGTGGTTCATGATGAAATATTAAAAAAAAGATGGTAGTTCTAGCCCTAGTCATATTCAGGCAGGCAAAATGCTGGTAATTTCTATTGAAGTTATGTCACATACTGGTGATTACAAGGAGAAGGAAATTACTCCTCCCTTATGTTATAACACGAAGTTAGAACTGCTTTGCTTTAAATTCTGTTCAAGAAGCACTAGCACTGAATGTCTATTTTGGTCAGAAAGGAAATTGAGAAGGTATTCTCAGCCACATGGCCAGATCACAAGTGTATCATCTACACAGTGTACCCAGAAGGATGGTGCCAGTGTTGTGTCTTCTATAGCTTTTGTTTCAAAATCTTCCACACAGATTTGGCAAACAACTGAAGACAAAGTGAACCTATGGATGTTCCTTCTTCCACGGTTTAAAATTTTTCACCATATTTACAGTAATTTAAGTTCAAATCACAAAAAACAGAAGCATATAATTTACCACGGAAACTGATACTGTTGATACTTAGTACTTTGTTTATATGTACTGATGTATAGAAGTGATGGTAAATTAACTACTAATATTTACTTATATATACAACTAAGTATCATATCTTCTCACCCCATTTCAGTTAATTCCGGAATCCTGAATCACTTGGTAACCAAAGTTAGATACATTTGATGAAGATCATCTTGAAGTAGAATTATACAGATTGAAAACTACTTTCTGAAGGCGAAAATACCTTGAATCTCTTACCAAGAGAATTATAGATAAGAAGAAACAGTATACACAACAATTCTCAAATCCTAATACAAGTAATATCAAGTTTCCAATACAAACAAGGACTTCCAACATGTATTAAAAAAGAAGAAAAAGATAACCACTATTCATAGATTACATACAACATTATACTCTATGCTCATGACAATTAAAATAAATATTTCTAACACATCAGAAGAATGCTTTTTACAAAGTAACCTGTAGATGCAAGAATATTTACACTGGTAAAATAGAATGCCCATCAAACAATTGTTATAAGGAATACACATGACTATCTTCTAAATGAGAACAATTGTCTGGAAGATCAACACATTGTCTGGATTGTGATAAGTTACCAAAAACTGATGTTCAAATCACTGAAAAGTTGTTGTTTCTAATTAAGCACAAAGCTACACAATGGGCTATCTGTGCTCTGCCCACCACAGGTATCAAAACCCAGTTTCTAGCGTTGTAAGTCCACAGACATACTGCTGTGCCACTGGGGGCATCACTGAAATGAAAACCATTTCTAATAACAAAAAACAAAAGAAACTCCTAGTGTGGTCCTGAAAAATGGCCCAACAGATTAGATACAAGTCCCATCTGTAGTGAAATATTTTGTATATTTTAGCTGTTTAACTCTCTCAACACAGGATCGGTCAATTTGACCGAGTCATGTGACTTTTTGTACTCATTTAAAGTCTTTATAAATTTAATACTTAGAACTCTCAATATATTGGGGTATATCTTCACGAAATTTGACAGTCTTTCAGTTAACATTACATGTCTTTCACATACAAAAAGTCATATTTCTTAGTGAAGTATTTTGAATACATTAAAATAAAGATTTGTCCATGAATATATTGAG